>NC_048298.1:119264701-119401119 GCF_013100865.1 Trachemys scripta elegans
AAAAAAAAAAAAAAAAAAAAATATTCTTGTGAATAAAACCCGTTGATTCTCTTAGTTGGTATTTATATTCCCCCTTGTTTATTTGTGAACATTTGCCTAAGTTAGATTTTTATTCATAAGAAAGTTTATGCAAAGCAACACTATCTCAGGTAAACATTCAGATACATTTGCATGAGTATTAATATGGGAAGTATGCTCATGACCATTTAGAAAAGGTTGTTTTTATTGACTCAAATGTCAAATATTGACTAGAAAGTACATTTGTAAAAAAAAATCATGACCTTTTTGCAGATGATTGGTGAGCAGAAAAAGGAGACTCTTCATGTTTATAAAACTACGATGATCCAGTCATGGCGCAGAAACTGCCATGTGACTTAAGTGACTAATCACAGGACAAAAATAATGAATCATAAATAATAAATACTCATAGCAACCAATTCACGCTTCATTTCAAAAAAGCACATTACAGTATTAGAGGGGATTCAGCGAAGGGTCTTGAGAATAATCAAGGGCATGGAAAAAAATAACTTTCAAGTGAAGAGAGACTGGAAAGATTGGAATTGTTTACCTTAGAAAGGAGGACAGGCTACAAGTATAAAAATAACAAATGGTCTAGAGAAGGTAGATCAGGAACTTCTGTTCTCCCTGCCTCATAACACAAGAACAATTCAATTAAATTAAAAGTTGGCAAATTCAATACTGATGAAAGGAAATACTTTTTCACTTGAGTAATTAGACTGTGGAACTCATTGCCATGGGAAGTCCATTGAGGCCAAGAACTTAACAAGATTAAAAAAAGAATTGGACATTTATATGAATATCAAGAGTTACTAATGATAAAATTTTTGAAGGGGTGTTTAACCTCATGGTTCAGGGCTAAAGCCAATCTCTAATTATTGGAGATCAGGATGAGACATCTAGTGTAAGGGGCAGATTATCCCACATCTTCCTACTGTGGGGTTCTTACATTTTCCCATGAGCCATTTGGTGCTGGCTGCTGTCACAGACAGAATACTGAACTAGATGGATCTCGGGTCTGGTCTAGTCTGGCAAATTGCAGTGTTCTTATGATAAGTTAATGTATAACTGATTCCATTATAAGAAAATTAAAATCATGATTTATTAGGCCAACATCATTGTCTACTGTCTTGAGGCATTAAAGTTCAAGGATTGGCTTGTCTTTGAGTGCCTGGGTTGGCAAGAGATGGAAGTGTGGCCCAGCTGTGGCTCCCAGCTTGAGGAGGAAGCAGTTCATCACCGTTGTACCCTGCTCTTGGTGAACTTTGGAGTGATGCAGAGTTTCATAGGGATCTGGAAGACCAGGCCTCAGTATGTGCACGTTCTCATTGGATCGTTTAGTTTTGGCATGATATATAATGGCTATTTAGCTACTGTGGGTGCTTTAAGAAAGATATTAGGGGCTTAGTCTCAATCTAGAGAGGAAAGACTATCCGAGAATGAAGGGGGCAAAGTGGACAATGATGGGGAGGAAATGGGAAGGGTGCTGTGAAGCTCTGTCAGAAGATCAAATGTATGACCTGAGAAAACCGTGTGTTCTAGAAGCTAGTGGATTGTGGGATTCTTAAGCTCCCACAATACTGCACAAGAGTCCTCCAAAATGTTTTAGTGTGGTGCTCAGATGAATCTTCATGCTCTGGGGATAGAGTGAAAGGACAGTAGGGTCTAACCTTGAAAAGCTGCTTTAGTGACTCGGAAACAATGACAGCAGGGCCCTAACGCAGGCTAGGTGGTGTAGATGTTCTGCACTAATAAGTTTTCGGGGGGGGGGGGAAATGCTCCTGCTGAAGAGACATGTTTCCATGCTTTGTGATGAACATGTAGGTTTGGGAGAAGGGAAGGAGATGTGAGATGTCATAAACCAATATTGTTCACTAGTTCTAGTCTAACCATTTCCAGTAAACTAATCTGCAGTCCTAGGAAGTTTCTTGCTGTTAGCCTGCACACTTACCTCTTCTTTCTTTAATACTTCCCTCATGTCATATCTAAACTTTCCTTAAACATGCATATTTTTCTTTATATCTACAGTTTCCTTTATCTGTACCTTTCACTTCACTTCCTCATATTGTATGGTCAGGTCTGCTCCAAGCACTTCTTTTGGTGTCTCTGAGATGACTTATTCTGCTATGCAGTAGTAATCTCTTTCATTCAGACTAACAATCAGATTAAAATCTACCTATCCCCAATATTATGATCTGAGCCTGCTCCCCACTTTACTTTACTTGTTTCCCTTACAGTTAAAACCAGGTTAGATTAAATTCCTGCTCCTCTGTCTGCACTTACCTTGTGTATATAGAACGAAAATGCTCTTTTTAATACCTGATTCAGGGAGTGATGACTTTTTTCCTTCTGCTAGTAGTGGGTGTTACAAATTGCAATTTGGTTCTAGCTACAGTACATATTGTAGTATAAGGCAAATGTCTTCCATCATCATTTTCATCACCTATTTGTTTGCTTGCCTAAGGCACAGATTCTAACACGCCGCTTAAAAAAAAGTCTTGGGAGAAATTTGAAACATAGGCTGTTTATTTTTTCTGTCTTGTATTAAGATATATTTCCAAATTGTTTCCATTAAGTTACTGCCTTGCCAGCATTTATTTTATTTTACTTTAAAGCTTATTTATTCTCCTTCCTTGAGCACCAGAGTAATGTATTGAATACAGTTATACTGTGTCTTTTCAGGCTGGAACCCATGATGGCTCAACAGGTTTGAAGCTAAACCCTTTTTATATAACTACTAAAAATACCCCAGAGTAATTTTTTAAAAATAATTTTTTTGTTACTTACTTGTTACTTAATAATTACTTGTTAAATGTTGAAGTTTTGTTTCTGCACCTTTCACCCTTTATCTGCCAGCCTCTAAAAAAGGGGAGGGGTAGTGGTGGTGTCCTTTCTTTGCTCTTTACCTTGCCTTTAATAAACCACCATGTCATGTGTTTAATTATTTGCAGAGGTGTGGTGTCATGCAGGGAGCAAAACAGTTAATTAACCAGTTTGATGCTGTTTAACTATAAAACTGTTAGCTTTGTAGCCTTTAGAACCCCCTGTGGGAAATTATTCAACTGATTAGATATTTCAGATTCGAAACGAGTTTGTTCATAATTGAAATGTATTGTACAAAGGTTTCTTTGTAAAGTATATTTCTTGCTTATTCTGGCTCTCCATAGAGAGCACAAATAGGTATCAGTATGTCTGAGGTGACATTTATTTTCATGAAATATAGCCTCACCTGGCAATGCTGATAGAGTTATGGATGTGTTGTTGTTTTTCCAGATTTAAAAAAAATCCCACAGCATCATCTTTTTATTAGTGGCTTTTGTGACTTGGTAGAATTAATTTGCTCTAGAGTAAAACTTGGCAGTATTGATTCTCTTTGTGGAATAGCTCCCTCCTCTCCTCCCCACCCCCCACATTTACAAAATATAAATATTGATTTGTTGGTTTGGTTTTGTTTGTTTTTTGTGGGGGTTTTTTTAGTTAGACTGTCAAGAGAATAACATTTTGACTAGATGTTCTGTCCCTCTCCTCACCCCACCCCAGCCCGTTTCCTCTGGCAAAGAAACAAAATATAACCAAGATTGGAAATGTGGTACACAGTAATTACCAATACTGTATTAAAATGCGTCAGAAAGGAATGTGAGAACTGGCTACCCAAGACATGCATTTTATTTGTATGTCAATAAATGACTGTAATACTTAACACTTATCAAATACTTTATTAGGATTCTTATACTACTAAGCCTTCTCAAAACACATACATAATGATCAAGACAGATCACATATAAAGAGCAGTCTAGATTGTTTGCTAAGTTGGTGCAAACAAACGTGTGTTTCAATAAAGCCAAATGCAAGGTTGCACCTCTAAGGACAAAGAATATAGGTCATATTTCTGGGATAGGGAACTATATCCTTGTATGTAGTGTCTCTGAAAAGGACAAGGTCATGGTGGATAACCAACTAACATGAGGTCCCAGTGAAATCCTGTGGCTAAGAGGTGGAACATGATTCTTGGATGTATAAGCAAGGGAACAGGGAGTGGGAGTAGGAGGGTGGAAGTGGTATCTTTGTCTGTAGCATTAATGAGATCTTTACCGAAATGCTGTGTTTGGTGTCCACACTTCAAAAAGGATACTGATAAATTGGGAAGGGTTCAGAGAAGAGCCATAGGAATAATTTGAGAACTGGGAAATTTGCCTTATAATGGGGGACTGAAGAAGACTGATATATTTATCTTTTTGAAAAGACGTTTAACAGACAACTTGGTTATAGTCTGCAAGTACCAGCATGGAGAGATGATGTTCCAGAGAGGAGGGCTCTTTAATTTATCAGACAAAGGCATAAGATCTGTTCTAGTCTATTGTTTTTTATACTGTCTTCATCGCTGTAGTACTCTATGAGCTAAGATGTGAAAAAATTATCTGTTATATCTGTTCACCTCCCAGAAGTATGTTAAGCGTCTTGACTAACACTTGTTATGTTTGATACGCTTGATCTTCTTTCTCTCCAATGGGAAGGAGTCCAATCTCATATATGACTCCTAATGATCTCTAAAGGTAGATCTGATCTGCACAAAAAATTACAGAAAATTCCATGGGCCGCCAGCACTGACAACAGATGCTGCCATTTGAAAATGTAGTTGTGTCCTAAATTATGATGCATCTTCTTTGATTGAGAATTTATAAAATAATTGATCAATGTACTTTGTATTGACGAGAAGAAGACAGAGTTGATAGATTTGGCTAATTGGATCTTTTTTATGTACATATTTTTCATTTATATATAAGGAAGCTGGTGCTGACAGGAAATACGGAACTGGAGATTTTACTCAAAGTAAATCTGGACATTGACAGATTCCCAAAGAAAATTTACCAATAGAGAGTGCTTATAAATATTTCTCTTGATGCAACTCGGAATGTATTGAAGAAAACATACCTTTAATCCCACCTGTCCTTGGCTCTTTTCAGTTTTGTCTGAAGTTGAAAGAGCACACTTATGAGTATATGAAGCTAATTTTACAGCACTTTGTGCTATAGATACGTAGAAGAAAGAATAATCTTCTTGCCTAGATTTTAATAAGGTTCTTTAGGACAGCTTCTTTATTTCAGTCAAGGGTAATTGAACTCTCTAACCCAGTGATCCCCAAACTTTTGAGGGTCTTAACCCCCCTTACCCCTGTCTGCACCTCCCCTCTCCCCCAAACCTGGGGATGGAGGGGGTCTGGAACGTGGACAGGGATAATGGGGCCAAGACTGGGACTGCAGCTGGGGGTAGCCGGGGAGAGCGGAGCCACAGCTGGGCCATTGTGGGGGCTGGCAGCTGGGCCCCTGGCCACGTATGGAGCCACACCGAGGCTGGGGATGGGGCCAGGTGTGGGACCCTGAGCTGGAGGTGTGGCTCCATCCCTGAAGGTGAGGTGGGGCTGGGTGGGCACGCCATCTCCGCCCCTCGTGGGGCTGGCCTGGGCCAACCATGCCACCCCCTCCCCGAATGTTTCTCTAGAGGGGTGCAACCCACACTTTGGGGATCTCTGCTCTAACCGTAATGGATACCAACTATACTTTTTGGTAAATGGGAGAGTAATTTGTTCCCGGGCATATATAGGTGAGAGTTAATCATTTATATACATATTGGAACTACAAACACTTATATGAAATTGAAAAAGACCATGAGAACAAGTAGTAGTTGTGCGTAGAGTTCTTGGATGCTCTGAAAGTGCTTATTGACTTTCCTGACCTGAAGGCTAGATTCTGGCAAGTTTTGAAACTTTCTCTTTCAGTGAAAGCAAGATTTCAGACATGGCTGGCTTTTCTTAAACAGAGAATGAATTCCCTTCTGGCCTTGGATACCTCCACTGCTTTTATGTTTCAAACTGGATATAGAGAACTCTTTGGGTGCCACTAACACATGAATACATGGGCACTCCACATATTGTCTCTGCCTCAGTGAGTAGTTTCTTTGTACGTGTAGGGCTCCCAGATTTGGAATAAAGAAGATGATAGACACTGACCTTTCTTCCATTATCCACGTCACTCTGAAGTCTGCACTCTCATTTAAAAGTTCAGGCCATAGTTTTGAAAAATGTCCAGTAATTTTGAGTGCTAATAATTTTGAGACAGTTAGAGCTGCCTTTTCAAAGGTGCTGAGCACCAGAATCTGCCATTGACTTCAGAGTGCGTGCATGCAAAAGCAAAGGCACTCTAAACTAGGGGACACGATTGAAATGTTGCCACTATAGAAACATTCAGCATAGATAATCTCTGGGTGAGAACGTTATGAATAATTTAAAACGTGCAATATATTTAAGCGCTGTTTGGCATCTTCGTTAAGGATCCTGAAGTCCTTATTCAGGCAGATCTCCATTTGAAGCCGATGTGAGCTTTATGTGAATGAGCACAACAGCATAAGCTCTCTGATGCTGCACATTTTGGCTTCCCTTAAGTTTTCTTGCAAAGCAGTGTTTTCTTTTCTCTGTGGTTTGTTTTTCACTTTCTCTTGAAGTGGTTTGGAATACATCTGCACTGGTGAGGTAGCCAGAAGGGTTTGTGTGTCTTTGTACTGGAAGGTGAACCGCATAACCCTAGCAACCAGAGTAGTGGTGGGAACCAGCAGAAAGGATATTTAACAAGTAAGACCAAATATCTCCTTTATGTGTAACAACCAGAGACATTCTGGGAATGTCAGCAACAGATAAGAGTCATCCTACCGATGATCGAAATAATTGCAGTTTGAAATTATATCTCTTGTCGTTTAGCCTTCATGAAGTAATATTTTTTTCTTCTTAGCCTGAGCAAGGTGTTCAGCTGTGAGCACTTGAATAGAGGTTTAAAAAACAAGTCTCTTGAACTGATTATATTTAAGAAAGGTGTTAGGATGGTAACACAGGTTTTATTTTGGGAAGCGTGGCAGAGCTTGTCTTAAATAGTCCCTAGGGTAAAGTGTTTTGAGAGAAATACGCACATACTGGACCAGATTAATTGCTGGTGTAGATCCACTGATGTCAGTAAGATTGTATCAGGGATGAATTCCATGTGTTTCTCTTTGTGTGTAGGCAAGTGTCTGTTTCACTCACCTTCTGTGTTATACATATGGACCAATCTATTCTTATGGGGTGATTTTCCCTTTCTTCTCTCCTTATCTTTGAGTAAGAGAAAATGGTTTATTCTATTTGGTGTGGTGTTTATATACACCTCTATCCCTATATACCGCTGTCCTCGGGAGCCAAAAAATCTTACTGCGTTATAGGTGAAACCGCATTATATCGAACTTGCTTTGATCCGCCGGAATGCGCAGCCTCGCCCCCCGGAGTGCTGCTTTACCGCGTTATATCCAAATTCGTGTTATATCGGGTCGCGTTATATTGGGGTAGAGGTGTATTAGCTATGGGTGACTGTCTGAACAACCTCATTAGTTAATGAAAGATTCCCAGGGTCCTTGACTGCTTCACCACTCTGTGGGATTATTCAAGCTCTTTTTTCTCAGTGTTCCCTGACTGTCTGGCTTTTCCTATTTTTCATTTTTTTGGTAGGATTTTACCACCTTTCGAATGAAGTAAATTAAAAAGAAAGAAACTGTTCTATTCATCAACAAGTATCTGTTCTGTTTACTTGCCAATACATCATTCTTTCATATGCGGCCTAGTTAGATGCTACCCACTCTATTTTGAAAGTCAGCAATTCATCCTTTTAGTGCGTCAGTATTACTTTTGTCCTTACTCTTATTTTATTTGTACTAGAAACCTCAAGCAAGCAGATGACATTTCATATGTACAAGGCAAGCATGGCCTCTATCTTGGTACTCAAAATGGTTTGGGATGCTTGTCCCCAAAATGCGTGCCTTGTATTCCCCTTTCCCTTTGCTTTCTGATGTCCCCACATCTTTCCCTCTCTCTATGGTGTGTTGTCTTTTCTGGCCTTGTATTTTGTCTGCTGTAAATTCCTTGGAGTGCAGAGTCTTTGTCTTCCTTCCTGTCATCTGAAAGCCATACATAGCACTGGTGCTATGTAAATAATAATAAAAACTACTCTGTTTCTGGAGCAGGGGAAGAACACTTCCAGTTTTCTTTCTCAGTAGTTTCGCTTCCTCAAACCCAGATGACGCACTGTCTGGGGAGGGTGACCAGTCTGTTCTGTTCAATTCAATTCAAGCTATCTTCGTTTCAGATTACCACTTTGTAGGGGTGAATAGTTAGGGAAACAATATCTTGTCATATAGTCTCCAGCTGTTCTTTACCTCTCAAAATTTCCTAGCCTCTGGCCTGCTCAGTTTGACAGCAGATGTTCTTTGAGAGGTGGCAAGAGGATGTTTGGGGAAGTCTTTTGTTCTCTTTGGATTACAAAAAGCAGCGATATTTCCTTCTTTTGCTTCACTGGACTTTATTTTTTTAAAATTTGACCCTGCTCCTACCCCCAGGGCAATTCCTGTTGTGGTAGCGATGGTGGGAGCTCTACTGTATGGTTGCCTGTGTTTTAATCACCATGTCATCCAACCCCACTTAGAGCAGGGCTAGATGACCCTAGTTAAAACACTAATGATCACCTGGACCCTATCTAGACTAGGATTCTCATTGTTGCTGCTATTAGCTGAGCTGTATTGATGGTAGCTTTGGTGAGGATCTTTCAGGACAATAGTCCAGTATTGACAAAGTCTTTGTTCAGAAGAAAAACTTAAGTGGGAAATGTATTTAGCTGAAAATTATGAGATTGTTTTGCCCCGATGAAGCAAAATGGTTCAGTTTTTTATATTGTGGTAGGTAGTGCCTAGGTGTCCCAACTCCGTTGTTTGCTAAGCATTGTACAGACATGTAGCAGACAGTCCCTGCCCCAGAGAGCTTACTCTAAGAATAAGACAAGAAACAGGTATTGGAGGTTGAAGGGGGGGAGAACAAGGTAACAATGAGATGATGGTTTTGCTCCTTACCAAAGCTATGGGCAGCATCTTGGCTCTCTTATGTTGTTGCTCCCTCCATGAGGGTTTTTTTTATAGGTGGCCTGTTCCTGAGCTGTGCTGAGCACATTCTAGTCCCATTAAAATAAATGGCAGTTCAGGGTACTCCGCACTTTGCAGTATAGGGCCCTTAGTCCACAGCACAATAGGGAACTAGGATTTTGTCTAGAGCGGAAGAAGTTCTGAGGGTTCTCTTTAAGTTCTCTGCCTTAGAGGACTCAAGATAGATCTAAAGATGACTGTGCCCATTCTCTATTCATGAAGATTCTTATACTACTATACTAAGGGCAAGAATTCCTTAATTGTCTAGGCAAGGGGTCTCAAACACGCGGCCTGCAGAGTTATTTGCTGCGGCCCATCAAGTTCCCTGCACCCCCCTCCCCCCGGAGTTATTTCCTGCGGCCGCCAAACTGCCCATACCTGTCGCCACCCCTCCCCCCCCGCAGCGTGCTGCATCCCCGCTCCTCTGCCTACCTCCAGGTGCTTCTTGCCTCCAAACAGCTGTTTGGCAGCATTTAGCACTTTCCAGGAGGGAGAGGGGAGGAGCAGGGAGCCGCACGCTCAGGGGAAGAGCCGGAGAAGAGGCGGGGCAGAGATGGGGATTTGGGGAAGGGATTGGAATGGGGGCGGGGAAGGGGGGGGAAGAAGCAGGGCAGGGTGGGGCCTCATGGAAGGGGTGGAGTGGGGGGTGGGGTTGGGGGCAGCGTGGGGTGATGGCGGGGGGCTTTTGTACCTTTATATGAAAAGGTGTCAGTGATCTGGCCCTCAGACCAATGTACTAGTCCTCATGTGGCCCTCGTGGTGATTTGAGTTTGAGATCCCTGGTCTAGGCGATCTTCAAAGGAAGAGGGAGTTATTTTTTCTCCCTTATCAAACATGTAGGCAGCTGACCCATAGATATTTTAAGGAAGATTTGCTATATATTATGACAGGCAATATATTGTTTGATCTTTATTGCTTACGTACCTTATGCCAAAAACCTGCAGCTATAATTCTTTGATTTGGTTAGACCTTTTTATGGTTAGCTCATCCACATGTTACTTTTTCCCTTTCAAAAATTACTGTAGCTTCTTGAACTTCAGTAACTAGGTTAAAAAAAATGTATTTCATTATGTAAGTTCAGTAGTCTTTATTCCATCATTCAAAGGGTATCCCTAAGTTTCAGATCCACTTCTTGCTGATTTGCTGCAAGAAGAGCTTTGATGGAAAAGATATGAAGCTCACTGGCCTTTTTCAGTGTAGTCTTTCAGCAGAGATAGCTGGTGGTCTGCAATAAAAATTACCTAGCAGGTGATTTATACCTATAGATGACAATTGTGTAGGGAAACTTTTAGAATTGATTTGCTTTTTAGGGATCTACATTCGATAATTTATACCAAAGATGAGATGAACAGCTTTCCTTATTGCTTATATTGGAGCTGAGTGTTGCCAATGATGCTGAAAATATCTGACCTTTGTTAAGAAGACAAAGTGGCAGGGCATGCAAAAGGTTAAAAATGATTCTCCCTGTCTGATTTTTGTTTAGCCTTGTGCTGTATCTATGTTTATAGTAGAAGTGTTCTCTCACACAGACTAATGTGTACCAGATGTAAGCCACAACAATCTAGAGTATCCCTGTGACTCATATCTTCACTGTGCTAGAATAGAAACTACATGCTAAAGCACATGCTTAACTTTAAGCATGTAGATACATTGCCTTTGCTGGAACTACTGATGTCCTTAAAGTTAAGCACCTGCTTAAGTGTTTTGCCCATGTGTGTATAAACTCCCTTTCAACACAGTGGCTGGCCACCTTGGTAAAGACAACAGCATTTTTTAAAAGGTGAACTTAGTGCTTCTGAAGGGATCCAGATTGACATCCCAAAGACTCAAGTCTTCCAGCCATAAAAGAGATGACTGCACTGGAACAGGTGGTGTAATTTCCAGGTTAGGTAGGTGTACCCGCTCTAGTTCTGATTGAGCTAGTGCACTAAAAATAGTGTGGCTGCAGCGGCACACGGGGACAGTCTATCTGAGGCCTTAGCTATATATTTAGGTGGCCAGCTGTGCAACTGTGGTTACTTGACTGTTTGTAGCACACTAGCTTGATCAAAGCTAGCTTGTGTGCATCTACCCAAGCTGGAAATTATACCTCCGGCTGCAGTGTAGACACACCCAAAGAGGTAAGCCAAGGCCTGGGAAGCAGCAGCTCGAACTTTCTCACAGCAGTGTGATACAGGCTTGGCTTGGAATGGGACCAGCCCTAAGGGAAGAATGGTAGTTCAGTTTTCATGGTCATTCAACCCTTGGCCTCTCCTCTGAGACTGTCAACAAGGATAACAGCCATGTTGGTGGTTTTTGCGATGTGGCTGTGTGTCCAATAAAAACTGAACGGACGTCACCACCTTATTTCATACAGGACACCAGACAGCTTTCTGACAGTAATAATGTTTTGTCACTGCTGGCCTGGGCTGGAATTCAAGCCCCTTATTCCAGTGGCTCTCAACCTTTCCAGCCTACTGTACCCCTTTCAGGAGTCTGATTTCTCTTGTGCACCCCCAAGTTTCACCTCACTTAAAAACAACTTGCTTACACAATCAGACATAAAAAATATAGAAGTGTCACAGCAACTATTACGGAAAAATTGCTTACTTTCTAATTTTTACCATATAATTATAAAATAAATCAGTTGGAATATAAATATTGTACTTACATTTCAGTGTATAGTATATAGAGCAGTACAAACAAGTCATTGTCTGTATGAAATTTTAGTTTGTACTGATTTCACTAGTGCTTTTTATGTAGCCTGTTGTAAAACTAGGCAGATATCTAGATGAGTTGATATACCCCCGGAAGACCTCTGCGCAGGGCCGCCCAGATGGGGGGCAATTTGTCCCAGGCCCCACAGGGGCCCCCACAAGAATATAGTATTCTATAGTATTGCATCTTTTTTTTATGGAAGGGGCCCCCGAAATATCTTTGCCCCAGGCCCCCTGAATCCTCTGGGCAGCCCTGCCTCTGCGTACACCATGGGGTACGCATACATCTGTTGGAGAACCACTGCTTTATTCCATGATGGCTCCTTGTTGATCCAGTCACCCTGCAACTTCACTGTTATCCATACAGAATATGCTTCAAAGTACCCATCTGCTTCTCATCAGATTTTCAACTTTGGACATTAGGTGGTTAGGAAAAGGAGGTATGAGGAAGGTGTATCCCCCCTATGTTGACTCATTAGTCTGAAATCTTGGGATCTTATTGGATGAATTGCTCTGCTAAGAGTCCCAGACAGTAGGGGTAGCCCAAATTTTCCCTATACCATCTTCAGGTTTCTTACTGATTTTGTAGTTAAGGCAGTGGACTGGGAGCCCGAACCGGGTTTAATCTGAACAGTGCCACAGGCTTCTTGTGTGTGACCTTGGGCAAGACACTGTGAAAAGACTTCCACTGACTTCAATGGACTTTGAAGCAGGCTTTTAATCTTTTGTTCTCAGTTCTCCATTTGTAAAAATGTGTTTATCTTTTTTTACAGTGCAAATATTTGTAATAAAAATAATTATCTAAAATGAGCACTTAACACATAGTATTCTGCATTATAATTGAAATCAATATATTTTAAAATGTAGAAAAACATCCAAAAATATTTATAGTAAATTTAAATTGGTATTCTATTATTAACAGTATGATTAATCAGGATTAATTTTTTAATAATTTGAGAGCCCTAATAGATGTATAAAATCTCCTTCACAACTGCAGGATGTTTTTGGCCTTGTGTAAAGTTTTTTGTTACTTTCTAATAAGATATGTCAACTTGTATCTGAGCTGCATGGAACATTAGACTTAAAATGAAAGAATGTAAGCTGGTTAATTAGGCAAAATTCATTGGCTATAAATACTTGTGGTGAGGGGTTAATTCTTCCCTTCACTTAATTTAAAATAAGAGCTGTAGAGATTTGAACTCTGGCACACCATCCTAAGATGGCTGCCACTTGTGCATTTAACTTTTGCCCCTTTTTTGATTCCTGATGAAGGGTTTCACCAATTGCCTCAGCACAGTGGGGAGTGACTGTGGCTGAACGTCTGGTCTGGGCCAGCTCTGATGCAGTCAGTTGAAATTGATGCAAAGGAAGTGGGTTGCCATCTTTAAAAGCCTCTTATGTTGATTTTTTGAAAGTTGAGTGTTCTCATGAGCTAAAGGATAACAGGAAACAAAGATGAGTTGTTGCAGCTGGGAAAGTGGGAGTGATTCAACTAAGAAATAAAGTTTGAGGACCAAAATTTAAAAATACTTTTTTTCTTTAAATCATCCATTTAAATTCCCAAACTCCCAGCTTATCATCTTGGGAAGTGTGTCTCGCAGGTTAGCTTTTCCAAGCTCTACTTGAAGAGTAGAGGAGAGTTTTTAAATCCCTCTTTATTCCTCAACTTCTAAACATTCTGGGATTAGATTAATTGTGGTGTAACTCCATTGTCTTCTCTGCAGTTCTCCCAGGGCATAATTTGGTTCACACACTGCTGACTCTTGTTAAAAAGATAACTAGAAGCACTCTCCTTATGTGCAAGAAACTATGTTTGTATTTTTATTTGCTAATTTATTTTATTTGATTTTTATGAAGAACAATGGCATTTATTTTATTTTGCCCTATTTGTCATCTTGTTTCCACAGTCACAATAATGCAAGTGACACGTATTTAGAACCGTTAGAGAAGTCCTACAATTACGCAAGGGCTGTTTTTTTTCCTCGGTCTCTATTGAAGTAATGCACAGAACACTAGACCCCTGACTTACCTGAACTTCCTGAAACCTGGATTATCTGAAATTAGGTTCTTTCCCCCAAGATGCACCATTGATATAGAACAGTGGGCCCTGTTAACCAAAATAGTTCTTTCCTTTCTCATCCTCTGTGAGACTGTCTTTGATTCATGAGGGACTACAGAAGAGAAGAGGAGTTGTGGGCCAGGGGGAGGTTTAGAGCAGAGACTCAGGCTTACTGCTATGATTAAAGCTTCATCCTCAATTTACTTCCCTTCTGGCAAATTTCAGTTGGCTATTAGAGCAAGCTGTTTCTCCTGTGTGAGCTGTCTGAAGAGTCACATGCCACTACTGGTGGGAATTAGAGGGCCACCAATGTTCTACAATACAGGCAGTTGGCACTTATGAACGTGACTGTGACCAGACCTGCCAAAGATAGAGACCAGCCCACCAAGCAAAGACTTGATTTCCTAGCAGCTCATTTGGGGCTTAGGTGAGATACGCCTGCTGATATTGCCAGTGGTCAGGAAGGAACCCTGCTGCTTTGTAAACTTCCTAAATTTAGAGGACCCTGAGTGATGCTGTGATAATTGGGCTTACAAATGTACCCTAATGGTAAGCTCAATTGTAAAAAAGTATATGAAAGTTCAAGAGATGTTGCAATAACCTATAAAACAAACGTTCATGGAAAGTAGTTGCTTTCAATAATGAATGTTATAAAAAGGTATGAAAGTGAGACAAAAAAAATGAATTAGTCTAAGCAAAGAGGCCTATTAATATAACTCAAATACTGTAGTTTAGTAAAAACAAGAAATGTGGAACCAAAACTAATGAACCAAAATTTGTGTCAGATACTAGGCCTAATTGGTGGACAAAATAATGAGGGGATAAACTACTTCACCCACCACTCCCTTTTTGGGTCCTTAAAAAAAGACTTTTTTGGGGGGAGGAATAAAAACAGAATGAGGCTACTGGAGCAACTTCGTCATCATGACTGTCCCCCAGTGTCTCCTGGGACCCTAGCCTTCATCATTCTGATCCCGAGAGATGTCCTGACCAGACTGGGCCAGAGAGAGGGATCCAGATGGCAGCGCTAGTCCGACCAGCTCCATCTGAATCCCAAAGACCACCTGAAATAAAATGGGATCAGACTTTAACAACAGCAACAACAGTTCCAGCCCATTTCAGCTCACTTCTCTTTTCCCCAAAAGGACAGTTATTATCATCATTAATACCATCTAAGGCTAGGTCTATACTATCTGCCTGAATCGGCGGGTAGAAATCGACCTCTCGGGGATCGATTTATCGCGTCCCGTTGGGACGCGACAATCAATCCCCAAATCGGCGCTCTTACTCCACCAGCGGAGGTGGTAGTAAGCGCTGCCGACAGAAAGCCGCAGAAGTCGATTTTGCCGCCGTCCTCACAGCGGGGTAAGTCGGCTGCGATACGTCGAATTCAGCTATGCTATTCACGTATCTTAAATCGACTCCCCCCTGTAGTGTAGATGTACCCTAAGAGACTGTCAAACAAGACGGGGAGGTTTCCTTCTAAAAACTCTCTCCAGCTAAAGGAAAGGGAACAAGGGATGTTGTTAAAATGAAAGACGGACTTAATATTTTTCATTGCAGATGCTTTAACCATGTTTTTCCTTCTCTGTATCTTTAATTAAAAGTTACAAGGATTTTTAATGCTGTATTTGCCATAGTATTAAGCAAGCTGAGGTCTCTGTGTACCAAACCCCAGACCTTGTTTAATACTGTTTAATGTTGGACAGTGACTGGGTTATGTTAACACTTTTGGCCCCTGTATTCCATCTAAATTAATACAACGGTGAAATGAATAGCCACTTGCAGGCTGACTTGCATAGTTGAGGCTTTTGATGTATTGGTGTCCATGTAACAGAATTATCATTTCATTTCTTGTTAGGCTTTAGCAGTGAGTACCCTTGACAAGCAGGAAGATGATGAATGACGCAAGTGACATGCTGGCTGCAGCTTTGGAACAGATGGACGGCATTATAGCAGGTAAAAACATTATGCTGTTTGTTTAACCAGTTCAATCCTCCTTTCATCTGTGTAGGGCTGAGTTCCAGTTGAAAGAGGATGCACATAGAACTGTGTTTGATGCCTCCCTACTAACTAGTTGTGAAACTCAAAGGATGCAAACCGATTTGAAAGAGGATGGCACAAATCCCTGCAAACACACAGTGCCAATTCAGTTGCACCTGTTTTCCTATCTCCCCATCACTACACTTCGCAAAACCATTGGGCAATGTGGTTCAACTTGAAGGACTGGAATAGCCAAGGATGTTTCAAATCAGGATTAGTATTTGTTTGAAGAGTAGTGGGGTGTCAAGAAGGGAAAGCTTGTCTCTAGTGCTGTACCTCACTCAAGTCTTGAGAGAAATTAATTAAATAGGCCTGACTGGGCCAATTCAGATTAAGAACTGAATTTTGATCCCTTCAAAGTAGGGGCTTTTTGAATCAGGGCTTTGGTTTGGGCCTATCTCTAACTTTAATGTTTTCCTAAGCATGAGCAATTCGCTCATACATTTTTACTGGGCCTGGGAGAGAGATCAAAAAGTATATTACTTCTTGACCTCTTAAGCTGTATCCAGTGAGCTGTGAAAAACATACAATCATATAAAACAGAGAAACAAAGCAGACAGAAGTTTTTGGTTTGATTCCATTCCAGCAGAGCTATCCAAACAGCTGTTCAAATTGAAGAAGTATTCTGCGTAGGCAGCATCAGAGATGTGAAGGCTTCAACAATCCCACATACAATAATTTCCTTTAAAAAAAAAAAAAAAAAGCTTAAAAAAGTGCCTGCTTTGCTAGAACTGACTTTTCTCCACAATGCTATCTTCTTAAAGACCTCTGGCACACATGTTCAGTGTATACAGTGGGTCATAGCGTCTGAATTATGAAGGGCCCAAGTAGGCTTGGACAGCATGGGGTTTAATGTAAAAATAAAGGGTGGTTATCAGGATGTTTAAGACACCAAAGACTTAATTACATATGTCTTTACAAACCTTTACATAATATTGCAAAGGAGTTGTTAATTTTGTCCTATCACCTCCTATACTTCTGCAAGGGATTTTTCTCTTTTTAATGTTCTCAAAGGGAATTAATAGTTGGAATGCTTGCATTTTTCAGACTGCCAGACAAATGAAGGCTTAGAAGGACATGTACATTCTGCATATATCTGCAATATCCAAACAGTTAACAGCATAAAAGATGATACTTTGTCGTTAATGTCTCATTGTGTCTAGGCATTACAGTATTAAGTCGTTACAGACGTGACAGTCTAAATCAGTGTGTTTGAAGTATCGAGACAGAATTAGCTAAGCTAACTTAAATCAGCTTTAACTGTGAATTTCTTCCCTTTTTTATTGAACCTTTAACTTTAGAGTGAACATCCTTTGTGTTAGTGAATAATAACTTTTGCTTATTAATCCTCACGTGTGAATGCCACAATAGCCAACTTGTTTGGGCTTAGGGTTTTAATTTTAGGGGAAGTCATTCAATATTTCCTTCTCTCCCTCTTCATTTATTCTCTTTATTTTTTTAAAGGCTTCCAAGCCCTTGCATCAGGGTAACCTATCTTTTTGAGTGAAAAATGTTGACTGCAATTCCCTGTGGAACCCATCAGTGTCTCTCTTGGGTCATATAATCACCACAGAGTGAGACAAAACACTGCTAGGGCTGAGCATGTTTCTTCCATAGTATTCCCAACCTCTGGTAGCCTTAGGGAGCTGGGGGACCAAACTGTGCCTTGAACTCCAGTGTGCTTTGTATTGGCATGTTACTCTGCTGCAAGACCGTCCGAACAGCCTGTGCTATATTATGTTAGGATTACTGTACATTAAAATTGTAGAAAAGATACAAGTTACAGGTATCATCAGGACACCAGATGAGTATCAGTGAAGAATTACTTATGTCTGTGCTATAACATGGAGATGAGCCTGCGTCCAAACACCCGTAAAATCTGGGAAGTTCAAAATCCAGATCCAGGTCTGAATTTTGTTGGTAATAAATATTTGTCACTAGGTGCCGAACCTCTTAGATGTATTATAGCAAGTCTCATAATTGTATTTATATGTTTATTTACTCTTGTGGCTTATCTAATGTAATCCTTGTCTCTTTACCTTGCTTTTGTCTAGGTTCCAAGGCTTTGGAGTATTCCAATGGTATATTTGATTGTCAATCCCCTACCTCCCCATTCATGGGGAGCCTGCGAGCACTGCACCTTGTGGAGGATTTGCGTGGTTTATTAGAGATGATGGAAGCGGATGAAAAAGAAGGACTGCGATGTCAGGTCCCAGATTCAACAGCAGAAGCTTTGATTGAATGGCTCCAAAGCCAAATGGTACAATATCCCCTTGACTTTCTTATAAAACATTGGGTGTCCTGTCTTACAGGCTACAGCTGGTCAGAAAATGGGTTTTTATTTTCTACAGAAAAATTCTGAATTTTCAGTCAAAAATTGAAAACCAGAATATTTGGGACAAAATGGGAAATAATTTGGTTCAGGAAAGCTGCGGCAGAGCCTCATGTCCTTTATAGCCTGGGGTCCCTGGTTGGACATTTTCCATGATGTACCACAGTATCTCCTCATGGTGGGAAAATTTTCCAGTGATTGGGCATTCAGTATTTTTATGAAAAAATCAAAATTTTATGTGGAAAGCAGACACTGTTAGTGAAAATTTTAGTTAGTTGAAACCCAATTTTCTATCAAAAATCAGTCCTGATGGAAAATTTTTGATCAGATCTACTGTTTACACTTTTTGGTATTAATAATCTATCAGGAAAACTTTTAGAATGACAGCATCTTTAACTGACTGTTACGTTGGTTTAAGAAGGAAATTTTCTCTTGCCCATGGCTTGTTACTACTGCGTTTGAGAGCAGCGTGTTACTCTGTAGTAGAGTGTGACTTAGGAAAGCACAGAGGAAGTAATTATGCACAGTATATGTGAGACAGAATTTAGGGCAGCCTCTTCAAAGAGGCCTCAGCCTGACCACTAATTTTGCATCCCTAATCCCCTTCCGGTTGCAGTATTCCTGCTGTACTTGCTTGCAGGTGCAAGTGAAAGTCTTCCTTGTTTGTGAATACCTTTGGTGCTGGTTTGGTGGCTTAGGGGAGAATACATATCTCAGGGGAGCCCAGGTGGTGGAAGTGAAAATTATGTATTAGACCTCATACTTCAGCGTTTGTCAGTCTCTACGTCTATGTACACATTAGCACAAACGTCAGTATATGTTATGTCAGTCAGGAGTGTGAATAAGCCATCCCTGAGCGATGTAAGTTACATCGACCTAAGCACTGGTGTGGAAGCTCTCCCGCCAGCATAGTTACCGCCCGTCTCGGGGACTGGAGTAACTAAGCTGACAGGAGAGCTCTCTCCCATCGGTTTAGAGTGCCTGTGCTAGAAACACTACAGCTCTGTAGTGTAGCCACGGCCTAAGTGTTAGCGATCAGAATAACACCTAACGCAAGGAGGGGCAGGCCACATCTGCCTACTGCAGGGTTTTGCAGCTTCCTCTGAAGGAGCTAGTGCTGTCTGCGATTGGAGATCAGATACCAGACTAGATGGACCTTGGGTGCACGTAGGGGGAGAGAAGGGAAGCGGGCTGTTCTTGTTTTCCTAAGACTGCATTCTGTTTGTAACATTCACAACACTGCATGCAAAATCAGTTGTGTGCAAAATAGAGGCCATTTTTTAATATTTGCCCCCGTAAGAATGTAATGCTTTTCATTGGTAGAATTTGCTTCTATTTGATTTCAGGTGCCATCTAGTGGCACATGTAGTTCTATGAAATCTCAGTTGAGAGATACTGGTCCTGGGAATAATACAGCTGCTGAACTTTTCTCTTATTGAAGGTTCTAGGAGGAGAGCTGTGTTTTTGAAGTAGCTTTTGCTTTATACTATTCAAGTGACCCAGGGCCTGATCTAAAGCCTGCTGAAGTCAGTGGAAGTCTTTTCATTGACTTCAGCAGGCTTTGGATCAGGGCCCACAGTGTTGGAATCTGTGATCAAGACCCAAAGTGGCATAACATATGGATGTCAGAAGGAAGAGATTGAATTATATGGAATTCGATTCTTCAAAATATATAAAGTTATCTATAATTTCAACACCTCGAATGTCTGTAATTCACAGTAATTAACATCAACTCTAGCTAATACCAGATGTGTGTGGAACAGGCGTAAACCTGGGACTCAATCATGTGCTGTCCAAGAGGTTGATTTTAAAAAAATATATATATATTTGAATGCTCGTGAAAGGTGCTAAGTAAATTATATCCATGATTAATGAAAAATCTCTGCAGGTAAAGCATGGACGGTACAAGTTTGGCTATGCTGGTCTGCCAGTAGTATACCATGTTCATGAGCGGGAGGGGCCGTCTGTATCAGCAAGAAGATAGTTCCATCTCTGTGACTGTTCAGATTCTCTGCTAAGACTATCAATAAGGATGCCAAATAGTGCCAGTTTGGGTGGTGGGTTTGTGATGCAGATGTGTCTGCCTATTAGAAACTGGAAAGAAATCACCAAATTCTTTTCACATAGACCATCAAACAGCTGTCAGATGGTAACAGCTTTCAGTTACTGTTGTCACAGGTAGAATTTGAATTCGTAAGCTAGATGGGAAAGGGTCTGGATTAGCATTCCTCATATAGTTCTGTATAATGTGGTACAGTTAACAGAGATTTATTTCAATCCCACAATATTGAAGTTGGCTGTCTCAAGTTCTCCTCATGTCTCTTCCTGACCTCACACCAAATTGTTCCTGCTGTACTTACATGAGTAGCCCCTTTGGGATGACTCGCAAAGGAAGGAGAGCAGGATTCTACACATTAGCATTTAAAAACAAAAAGAACTTCCTGTTTCCGATGTCCTTTTTACATAAAGGGACAAGTAGTTAAGTTAAAATACGGATGTGAAATATTTTGAGGAGAATGGTTAAGTGTGCCAAATGGCCAGTTGGAACCAGCTGTACGTGTTGTGCACTAATATCTGATCATGGAGTTGTTTATATAAAGTGATCAAGTAGTTTCCATTGAGGAATTCAAAGATAAACTAATATTTCCATTGAACAAAAGGAGCTCTTAACATCTCCATTTGAAATCCACAATGTGTTAATTAACTAAACGTGATAGAATTAAGCTGCTTTTCTTGTCTGCTTTTCTAACTTAGGTGAATAAAAAAATGTGCAGTGGAAATCATACACGCATTTCCCTATGTGCATGCTGGAAGTGGATGGATTTTATGTGATTAAACTTAGAGATGGGCCCAGTCATTCACAGTTTGGATCTGGAGTCCGGCTTCTTCACAGTTCAGAAGTATTGGGATCCAGAGTTTCAGTGTCTCTCATCATAGACACAGGGAATAGCTGTGACGTTCACAATGAGATGATAACGTTTCCCGAGTTTCAGGGGTCTTCAGTTTGTTGCTAATGAATAAAAATTCTCATTCTATTCTAATGTGTATCTACTTAATTCATATAGTGCCCAGGGCAAAGCATTTATTCACAGTCTCTTTTCTCTGCAAATAGATCTGTTTTTGTTTCTCAATGCTTTCCAGATCAGATATGGTCAGTTTGCAAATACATTTTTTTTTTTTTCTAACTGTGAGCCCCGCAAACTGAAAGGCTGTCTTTTTATCCTTCTTGTATATCATCATGGGTAATAAACTATTTCAAACCAAATTCTGCTTTTCATTGCATCACTGCAATTCTGTTGCTTTCAGTTTGAACTAGATACATAATTCTGTTGAAGCACAAAGGGAATAGAATTCAACTCGCTCTCCCAGAGTTGGCTCCAAGGTACTAATAAGAGTTAAATGCAGCAAAACCTTTTTTAGTCACTAAAGTCAGCAGCTCTGGCTGGGAACACTTACCCGGGAGCAAATCTCTTGGGTAAAGAGGTATACATTTTACCTAATCCCTTTTATGAGTGGAGCCTCACTTTAAGCAATGAAGAGTAAAAATCAAACCGAAAACATAAAATGTAAAGACACCTGTCAGTCATAACTGCATCTTCCTCTTACCAGGACCGGCTTCCTCTCTGGGTAGCAGGCACTCTCAAACTGCCAGCAAGATTCTTAAAATGCTTTCCCATAACCATGAGCATCGCTTCACTCTTCTCTGAGTTGAGTTTTCAAATTAAAATTGGATGATTTGTTGTTGCTTTTTAAGTGATATTAATTATTGATTACAGAAAAAACATGGTCAAGTTGAGTGAGTGTCCTGTGCCTTTCTGGGAAGGATGCTTGCATAACTCACTTTGTCTTGTTTAAAGATGGGACTGGTGCAGAAGCCCAGATCTAAGCTCCCACTAAACTCCCCAAAGTTTAGATCCAAACCTTTCATCCTTGGCCCATTTCTAGTGGTGGTGGTGGTATAACTCTGCGTGCTTTTTATACAGAGGAGCCAGTGATCTTTAACAGCCAGTGACCATTTTTTAGCCAAGTTTCATGTCAGTTTATGTGTATTTTCAGCTTTTGGTAATGAGTTGACTTGTGATGCTGACAGTGATTTCCTGACTCCGTGCGTGTAGTTGTTGCCGTCCTCTTGTAAAATCAGCTGCAGGATCTGCCTCCTCTTTAATGAGTTAATTCTTTCAGAAGCTGGCTAGATTCCTAGGAGCTAATAAAACCAATAGTATTCTTTATGAAGGCATATTAGGTTTCAAAGACAAATTTGCTTGTCTGAGATAAGTGTACTGAAATAAATCAGCCCTTTTAAAGATGTGGAGTGGTTCCCATGTGGCAGAAGTAGATCACTAGCCAAGAAACATTACATGTGATTTATTCATGGAAAAATCCTGTATTCAAGTGAAGATTTATTTGATTTTTTTTTTTTTTTTTTTTTTAGTGTAGACATAAGGTAGATTAATTTGATTTAGACTGACTGGGCTAGATCCTGAAAGCATTTTATGATAGTATGAGGCACATTTAGTCTCTCACCCCTTCAGACCTTGAGACCTGAATTCTGATCCTGCCAGAGATCATAGGTTGAAAGGAGTGAGATGATTCCATCCTAGCCCCTAGTGGAAATTGCCCATATCACAAATTGTCACACAGTTGAGTTTTGCTCGTGAGAGGCCTAGCTGCGGAGTGCTCTTTGACCACAAGATATCCTTCCTTCTAGGTATGACTATCAAGTTTGGTCTGTCTTTGATGAAACAAGTGATTTGAGATAGCAGGGAGCTATCTATCCTGCTGCTTTGCTTGGTATCTTTAATAAGTTCATGCATTGTATCCTGTTGTTCTCAAGCAGCCACAAGGGCAGTATGGCCAAACCAAAACATTCAAAAGTCATGAGTAGGGGGTCACAAATCCATGATTGTCTTAAAAATCATGAGCGTTTAATGAGTAATAAATGTGGTGGTCTTTCCCTTTGCCTCCTGGTGTTTGACTCTGTTAGAGTTCATGTTTTCAAGATCTTTTTTCTGAAACCATGAGGCTATAAACTTGTTTTGGTAATAAACAAAGCTGAAATTTTCAGATAATCACAAGATTCCAGGAACTGGGGATTTATACACCAAATATTATGAGATTTGCAATAAAATTGTGAGAGTTGGCAAAAATATAATGGAGTATAATTACTGATTCTGATTACTGAGCGGGTGGCAGTTTAAAAATTAAAACACTGAGGTATTTGGTATTGTGAGGGTACAACATAACCTGACTCCTAAATCATCTTCTCCTAAAACTTTAAGTAAATCATGTTTGAGACTTGAGAATGTTCAATTATTTTTTCAATTATTTTTCATTTTTGCTTGGCCTCTGCACTCGTGCGTTCCACCACTCTTCCACCTATTAAAATAATAGTCCATCAGTAAAATCAGAGTAAAAGACCTAGTGTTCTTAACCATATTTATATCTTGATGCTCTTTCCAGTTTTTCATGAAAATCAATAAGGTTCTGCCCACTGATGCCTAGAACATTCTCTGAAAGTAGGGAATTGGTCGAACGTGCTATCATATGATAGACAGAGAAGCGTCATTGAGTTGAGCATGAGACCTTGGTTTAATCAGGTCTAGTCTACACTACAGACCTATATCAGTATAACTACATCACTCAGGGATGTGGTCTCTTCACACACACATACACCCCCCCAAGAGGGCGATGTTATACTGACCTAATCCCCCAGCTAGACAGTGCTATGTCAGCGAGAGAGAGCTTCTCCCATCGACATAGCTATGGCCTCTCACAGAGGCTTAAAAGTCTTCATTAAAGCACTAGAGCAGCACATTGGTGCGGCTGCGCTGATGCAGCATTTTAAGTATAGACCTGCCATCAGTCAGCTCTGTCTGTTTTTACACAGGATTTACAAAAGGTTTCTTGTTTATGTTGATTTGGCAGTTTTGTTAAAACCTGTCATTACCAGTACAATAAAAAAATCTGCTTCGGGGAAGAGAGAATACAGACATACTACTGCCCAAAATGGGATTCCCATCTATTTACTGATGGAGTATTTTATGGCAATATTTTTAAATGAAATTTTTTTTAAAGTTCTCAGCTCCAGATATGGTCTGAAGATTTTTTTAATTAATGATGTGGAGAAAATTCACTGTTGGGCACAGACCAAACCTGGGCCATTTGGGGCAGAAAGGAAACTTTCTTTTAGAGCTTAGAAATGAAGTGTCATAGCATTGTTAGCCAATATAGCATTTTGCTATCACAGCTCATCAGTTTTCACCCTGATTTGGAAGACTCTCGTGCTTTAGAATAAGTGCAATAAAAAGATATGGCTCTGTATGTAGATTTCCATTTGAGTCAGTCTGTATTGATTTTGCACAGAAAAGAAGAAGAATGAGCCAGTGGTTAGGGTGCTCGCCTAGCACTTTGGAGACCTAAGTTCAATTCCTTGCTACTGTGTGTGACCTTGAGCAAGTCTTAACCTCACTGTGCTTCAGTTCTCCATCTATAACACGGGGATGATATTTCCCCACTTCATATGGGTGTTCTGAGGCTACTGTGGTAATGGGGCTGTATAAGATAGATAGAACTAGCAATGGAAAATGTTGATCAAACAAATATTTTCACTGTTTTGATTTCAGAAAACTAAACAGAGATACCAGTTATATGACACTGATTTACAAAAGAGCAGCAAAGGCTATGAACATTTGTTTTTCGCACTATTCACACCATGTAATTTAAAAGAAAGCCCTTCCCTTTAGAAGCCAAGAAGAGTTTACTTGGGAAACTCTTGGACTTGTTTGGCTTGTCTTTCTCACTTGTCTGTGAGATAAATCCCAATTACTTCAGCTAAATTCCAGTGAGCACCAGAACAATTTGATGTGAACACCGACAATGGCTAAGCTTTGCCCTGGTGGTTAGAATCCAGCAGAGCCGGGATGAGCAGAGATACTGGCAGGTTATTCTGCATCAGGAATCCTTCGAGCACAGGAGTACGCATGATGGACAGCTGCAGTGTACTCTGGAGCACGCTTCCTGCTCCTCTGAGAATGCTGACCCTGGTGCCAGGTATTGATCGCTTGAGTATAAGACAGAAATTCTTGCCTTCCTGGGAAAGTGATACGTGCTTGTAGGCATCTTGGTGTACCAGGGAGATACTGCATGGTAAGAAGAAACACGCCCTCTGCCACAACACTCCAATATAGCAAATGCAGGATTTACCCCAATTTCTTGAGGGCTTAACCTTTAACTGCTTAATAGTTCTAGAATTTTAAACTGAGTGGTCCTCCATTATATTTTGTATGTTGTACTGCAGTTTGCGAGAGTACAACAGGATGTCGGATTCTTGGAGCATGCTTGGAGTTGTAGAGCTGTTCTGCTGACTCATGCAGATGGTCATTAGACCCAGCTTGGGGAATTTCTTTTAGTATGTATTAAGAAGACAAAAAGAAGGAAAGAAACAGGACCTGATCCAAAGACTACTGAAGTCAATGGGAGTCTTCGCTGGTTTGTATCAGGCTCCCATGCTTTCCCGAGTGATTTATATGAGGATAGGAAGAATATTTTAAAAATAACTTAATTCTGATATTGTAAAATGCTTTGAAATAATGATGAGCGTGAAAGAACTGTGTGAATTAAATCAATTCTGTTCTCTATTAAGATAGTTTACGTTTTTCTGGTGGAATCTTTATGAAAAAGAGGTCTCTCCAATGATTCATTTTCCTGATATGTTTTCAGTTTCTGGGCTCCTGAACATCAACATCAACATATTTTCTCTTCTTCAGACTGAGGCAACTTCTTAAAGGAATGTATTCACAATACAAAGTTTTGCTTACACAGTAAAATGTCTGAGGTTGTGAAGGGATGCTCTGTATTGTGTGTTTTTTTCTAAATTACTCTGTATGTACCATCATGCAGCATGTTGCTTGTAAGCAATGATAACATTTGAAATAATTCATTTTTTTTTTCACCTCAGATGAGATATTTTGTAGCTGTGTTTTTGTTGTTTTTTCACTTGAGAGCTTCCTGAGGTACTCATCTCTTTGCCAGTGTGTCTCAGAATGGTACTGGATCATGCAGATATTTTTAAAATGCTGAATGTGCAATAAGTGAATTTGTGCAATTGGGTCACAGAGGACCAGTTTCTTCCTTCTCGTCTAAGTCCCCACATGCTCCTTGTGCTGAAAATGTAGTCCTGTGTCTTTTCTTTATATTGTAACCCTTTTAGGCCAGGAAAATGTTAGGAATAAAATCTGTTTTTAAACTGCAAATTAACAACACTATATAATTTTTATCCATAATAAATATATGGATTGGTATCTAAAATCTGGTCTTTTTACAGGCTGCATAATGAATTGAACCTTAAAGCTGAATACGTTTAGGTTCTGTCTATTGCTACAGAATTAGAGCCAATGTTTTTTGCTGATTGCTATGTGCTTTAGCTTTAAGGAAATGCTTATTGAATTTTCATATGATAGTTTGCTGAATCATCTCAAGACCCATATGTAAATCTGTGGTAGAGCACATCCTTGAATCAAGGGATCACAGGTGATGAGAGTTTGCTTGAGAAAAGTGACAGATGCTATTTTAAATAAATTGAAGAGATGCTAATTTTAAATGAATAAATTCTCTTAAAAAGCTAACAGGAACAGTGCTTTTGGTGGGGTTTTGTAGAGCACAGTCTTTTTATTTTCCTTTATTGCTTCCTCTTGTATTAATCAAAGTCTACATGCTGAAAGTGATGCCTAGTGGGCCAAAATCTCTGCTACTGTAACTTGCACTCAGTGGAGTTACAGCAACAGAGAATTTGGGTCTGTGGGGCCAGATCCTTGGTGTAAATCAGCATAGCTCCAGTGACCACTGGTTACACCAGGTGAGGATCTAGCCCATCATTTTTATATTTTAAACCTTTTTCTTCAAGTGACCAGCAATATTGCATATAGCTGGAGTTTGTAGGGTTCAATTATTTTGGAGTTTTATTGATGAAAAATGCTAACAATATGATAGCATATAAGCCACACTTTTTTTTTAAATTTCTTTTTCAGACTAATGGACATATATCTGGTAATGAAGATGTATATCAAGAAAGGCTAGCGCGTCTGGAAAATGACAAGGAATCTCTTGTTCTGCAAGTAAGTCATTTCCAAACCTAGGTTTTTTTCCTCTTCTGTGTATAGATTTCAGAGTAGTAGCCGTGTTAGTCTGTATCAGCAAAAACAATGAGGAGTCCTTCCGGCACCTTAGAGACTAACAAATTTATTTGGGCATAAGCTTTCGTGGGCTAGAAACCACTTCATCAGATGCATGGAGTGGAAAATACAGGAGCAGGTATAAATACATGAAAGGATGTGGGTTGCCTTACCAAGTGTGAGGTCAGTCTAACGAGGTAAATCTATTAACTGCAGGATACCAAGGGAGGAAAAATAACTTTTGAAGTGGTAATGAGAGTGGCCCATTACAGACAGTTGACAAGAAGGTGTGAGTAACAGGCGGGAGAAATTAGTATTGGGGGAATTAAGTTTAGGTTTTGTAATGACCCAACCACTCCCAGTCTTTATTTAGGTCTAATCTGATGGTATCCAGTTTGCAAATTTATTCCAGTTCTGCAGCTTCACGTTGGAGTCTGTTTTAGAAGTTTTTGTTGAAGAATTGCCACTTTTAGGTTTGTTACTGAGTGACCAGAGAGATTGAAGTGTTCTCCTACTGGTTTTTGAATGTTATGATTCCTGATGTCAGATTTGTGTCCATTTATTCTTTTGCGTAGGGACTGCCTGGTTTGGCCGATGTACATGGCAGAGGGGTATTGTTGGCACATGATGGCATATATCCCTTTGGTAGATGTGCAGGTGAGCGAGCCCCAGATGGTGTGACTGATGTGGTTGGGTCCTATGATGGTGTCCCTTGAATAGATATGTGAACAGAGTTGGCACCGGGGTTTGTTGCAGGGTTTAGTTCCTAGCTTGGTGTTTTTGTTGGGTGGTGTGTAGTTGCTGCTATTTGCTTCAGGTTGGGGGGCTGTCTGTAAGCGAGTACTGGCCTGAACCCATGTAGATGTAGAAGCTCTCTACACGAACATTCCACTCAAAGATGGACTACAAGCCATCAGGAATAGCATCCCCGATACCATCATGGCAAACTTGGTGGCTGAACTTTGTGACTTTGTCCTCACCCACAACTCTTTCAGATTTGAGGACAATTTATACCTTCAAGTCAGTGGCACTGCTATGGGTACCCGCATGGCTCCTCAGTATGCCAACATTTTTATGTCTGACTTAGAACAACGCTTCCTCAGCTCTTGTCCCTTTACACCCCTACTCAACTTGCACTACATTGATGACATCATCATCTGGACCCATGGGAAGGAGACCCTTGAGGAATTCCACCAAGATTTCAACAATTTCCACCCTGCCATCAACCTCAGCCTGGACCAGTCCACACAAGAGGTCCATTTCCTAGACACTACAGTGCTAATAAGCAATGGTCACATAAACACCGCCCTATACCGGAAACCTACTGACCGCTATACTTACCTACATGCCTCCAGCTTTCATCCAGACCACATCACACGATCCATTGTCTACAGCCAAGCTCTAAGATACAACCGCATTTGCTCCAGTCCCTCAGACAGAGACAAACATCTACAGCAGGGGTCGGCAACCTACGGCACACGTACCAAACACGGCAAGCGAGACGATTCTGAATGGCACGCAGCCTGCCTGGTGAGAGGAGGAGGAGGGGCGGAGGGGCTGGAAAGCACCACGCTGGGGGAAGAAGCAGGGGAGGGGGAAGCTTGGCTGCGGCAGGACCAAGCTTCTGCCTCCTGCCCTGGCAGGGGAGAGCGATGTGGGGGGGTCCCGGCCCCCTGCCCCCCTCAGCCCCCCCGCCCACCGTTCTCCCCTGCGGGGGCAGGAGACAGAAGCTTGGTCCTGCAGCAGCCAAGTTTTCCTCCTCCCCCGCTTCTTCCCACAGCTTGGTGCATTCCGGCCCCTCTGCCCCTCCTCCTCCCTCTCCCTGCCCCTGATGGCCCTAGCGAGGGGGAGGGGGAAGAGCGGCAGCGTGCACACAGCTCCGTAGAGCAGGCAGAGAGAGGTAGGGATGGGCCTGGGGGAAGGAGGTGTAACAGGGCATATCCCTCCCAGCCCCCTGCCTTGAGCCGCTCAGGGCAGGGGGCTGGGAGCACCCCCACAAGCCGAGCACCCCAGCCCTCTGCCCTGCACCCCCCCCAGCCTTCTGCCCTGCACCCCCCACACACCCTCCAGCCCTCTGCCCTGCACCCCCACACCCCCTCTGTCCTGACCTCCTCTCAACACCCAGCCTTCTGCCCTGCACCCCCCACACCCCCTCAGCCCTCTGCCCTGACCTCGAGTCGCCCTGCTCAGTCCACTGCAGGCCTAGGTGAACAGAACCCCAGGCTGGCAGCGAGCTGAGCAGGCTGGCAGCGAGCTGAGCAGGCTGGCAGCGTAAGATCAGCATTTTAATTTAATTTTAAATGAAGCTTCTTAAACATTTTGAAAACCTTGTTTACTTTACATATAACAATAGTTTAGTTATATAATAAAGACTTAGAGAGAGAGACCTTCTAAAAAACGTTAACATGTATTACCGGCACGCGAAACCTTAAATTAAAGAGAATAAATGAAGACTCGGCACACCACTTCTGAAAGTTTGCCTACCCCTGATCTACAGGATCTCTGTCAAGCATTCTTAAAACTACAGTACCCACCTGGTGAAGTGAAGAAACAGATTGACAGAGTCAGAAGAATACCCAGAAGTCACCTACTACAAGACAGGCCCAACAAAGAAAGTAATATAACGCCACTAGCCGTCACCTACAGCCCCCAAGTAAAACCTCTCCAGCGCATCATCAAGGGTCTACAACCGATCCTGAAGGATGATCCCTCGCTCTCGCAGACCTTGGGAGACAGGCCAGTCCTTGCTTACAGACAGCCCCCCCCAACTTGAAGCAAATACCAGCAACAAAAACACCAACCCAGAACCAAACCCTGCAACAAACCCCGGTGCCAACTCTGTTCACATATCTATTCAAGGGACACCATCATAGGACCCAACCACATCAGCCACACCATCAGGGGCTCGTTCACCTGCACATCTACCAAAGGGATATATGCCATCATGTGCCAACAATGCCCCTCTGCCATGTACATTGGCCAAACCAGACAGTCTCTACGCAAAAGAATAAATGGACACAAATCTGACATCCGGAATCATAACATTCAAAAACCAGGAGGAGAACACATCAAGCTCTGTGGTCACTTAGTAACAGACCTAAAAGTGGCAGTTCTTCTTCAACAAAAAACTTCAAAAACAGACTCCAACGTGAAGCTGCAGAACTGGAATAAATTTGCAAACCGAAGTGCTACAGTGGTGCCTCTGTAGTGCTGCAGCTGAGCCGTTGTAGCATTTCAAGTGTAAACAAGCCCTCAGTAGCTATGAGATACAGGGAAGATCCTCTCATGGATCAGTAACTGGTTGAAAGACAGGAAACAATGGGTAGGAATAAATGGACAGTTTTCACAGTGGAGAGAGGTAAGCAGTGGGGTCCCCAAGGATCTGTACTGGAACTTGTGCTATTCAACATATTCATTAATTATCTGGAAAAGGGGGTAAACTGTGAAGTAGCAAAGTTTGCAGATGATATAAAATTATTCAAGATAGTTAAGTCCAAAGCAGACTGGAAGGAGTTAGAGATATCGCAAAACTGAGTGACTAGGTGACAAAATGGCAGATGAAATTCAATGTTGATTAATGCAGGTTGGAAAACATAATCCCAATTATGCATATACAATAATGGGTTCTAAATTAGCTGTCACCACCTAAGAAACAGCTTTTGGAGTCGCAATGGATAGTTCTCTGAAAACTTCTGCCCAGTGGTCAGCAGCAATCAAAAAGACTAATGGCATATTAGGAACTATTAGGAAAGGCATAAAAAATAAAAGAGAAAATTTCATATGCCACTCTATAAATCCCATGGTGCACTCATATCTTGAATACTGTGTGCAGTTCTGGTCGTCCCATCTCAAAAAGGATATAATGGAACTGGAAAAGTTTCAGGGAAGGGCAAAAATGATGATCAGGGATCTGGAACGGCTTCCAGATGAGGAGAGACTAAAAAGATTAGGGCTGTTCAGCTGAGAAAAGAGACAATTAAGGGGAGATATGATAGAGGTCTATAAAATCATGAATGGTATGGGGGGAAAATGAATAGAGAAGTGTTACTTATCCTTTCACACAATACAAAAAAGAGGGGTCACCTGATGAAATTAATAGGTAGCAGGTTTAATACAAACCAAAGGAAGTATTTTTCATATAACAGACAATTAACCTGTGGAACTCGTTGCCATGGGATGTTATGATGGTCAAAATCATAACTGGGTTCAAAAAAGATAAGTTCATGGAGGATAGTTCCATGAATGTCTGTTAATCAAGATGGACAGGGATGCAACCCCAGGCTCGAGATGAGCCTAAACCTCTGGCTACCAGGAGTGGAAGACAAGGGTGGATCTACTCCATCATTGCCCTGTTCTTTACACTCCCCCTGAAACTCTGGCATTGGCCATTGTCAGAGACAGGATACATGGTCTGACTCACCATGGCAACTCTAATGTTCCTCCTCAGCACATACAGCATAACTATTGTAGAACACCTCTTATGTGCTTTACCTGCAGAGGTTGCCTCTTATTATTTATTCCTTGTCCTGCAGGGTGATAGGTGCTATATAAATCTGAGGTAGTTATGGATTTTCATATTTCTGTACTCTACAGGTAAGTGTACTTACTGACCAGGTGGAAGCACAAGGAGAAAAGATTCGAGATTTAGAGTTCTGCCTAGAGGAGCACAGGGAGAAGCTGAATGCCACAGAAGAGATGCTGCAGCAGGTATTGCGAGGAAGCCAGAGCAATTTCATTTCTCTCGCTGTACATGCTTAGTAGATTTGTGATGTAGCACTGAATACTGTTCTGTCTGGTTCTGTCAGACTAGTGTGTTTAGGACAAAAGTTTGGAACCCATGGTGTCACATGACAAAGTGATAACTTTCTTGTTTACAGTCTATTTTATTTGTTAAAATTGTTCTCATTCTGAGTCATGTCAGCCCTATCCCGCACAGTAAGGATCTAGTCCTACTCTCATTGGAGTCCCTGCACTGACTTCTAAGGGAGTTGGATTGAGGCCCTAGGTAGGATGGGTGTTATTTCTTAGCTCTAATTTATTGTAACTCTACTTGCTGCCTTCGGCAACTGCGACAACTGGCAAGTTTGTTGGGGCAGCTCTTCCTGGGTCTGGCAGCAATCACCCCACTACCCATGATCCTGGCTGCATCCAAGTTAACTGCATCCGACCCACAGCCACCAATTGTTAAAGGATCATCTCTCTCAATAGCTGCTGAGTGGCAGAATTGGCAGACCTAGAGCAAATTGACTTGCACAGGACCTGGGGATGTCCATTATTTACGTCCTTTTCCTAATGGGGTGGAATTGGGCATTCCAGGGGGAAAAAAATCCCTGGATAAACTAAGCTTAGAAGTTGAGTCCTGATTGGAGAGACAGGCACAAGATAGGCATCCAGTTAACCAGGTTAACTATGGCTGGTATCCTTTGGCCTGATAGATTGGAGGAGGAGTCCTACCTTTCTATCCAAGAGGCCTCCAGATGCAGGAAGGCCACTTTCCTGCTCTCTCTTTCTTGGGGCCTATCTTAATGTGGTGCTAAGCATGTAATTTTTCCTCCTCAGAAGAATAACTCTATTTCCTCTTCATCTTGAATCAGGAACTTCTGAGTAGAACATCCCTTGAAACTCAGAAATTGAACCTTATGGCAGAAATTTCCAATTTGAAGCTAAAGCTAACTGCTGTAGAGAAGGACCGATTAGACTACGAAGACAGATACGGGGAGACAGAGGTTAGTAAAGCAGATGAACTGATCCTCAGAGCTTCATGTGGTTTTAAGTTACCTGAAACTTTCTCTGTTTTATAAAAATAACTTTCCAAATTCAAGTCATTTTGAGTCAGAAAGAAATGGGATTTAAGGTGGACTGGCTCATGGGGGCAATGAACAGGTACATTGCCTTGCTGTGTTCCAAACTAGCAGGTCACAGTCTTTTAGAGTGAGGCTCATGTATGTCACGGCAGATATTCAAGCATGCTCTTGTAATGAAAGACTTTGCACTCATGTTCGGTGAGAGCCAGACAACATCTCTGAGAGTTTTTAAATATCACTCATTTGACAAGTCAGAGTGTAAATCCTGTCCCTATTGAAGTCAATGGGAGTTTTGCCATTGACTTCAGTGGGGCCAGCTTTTCACCCAGAGTCTGAGATGTGTCTCAGATGTCCAAAATGCCAGCAGATATTCACTTAGGACTGGATTCTGCCAGACTCTTACATGGGTGCACAGGGATGGGAGGCAGGGGGAGATGAATATACAGAGCCCTCCCGCCAATGAACAGCTTGAATCAGGGGCAGGCAGAATTGCAATCTGTGGCTCAGCTTCCTCTGGCTGCACATGGGCTCAGAAGTGGCAACTTAAAAATGAGTATGCTGCCTCTGTGTTCCAGAGAGCTGTTGGCCTTGTCGTCACTGCAAAATCTGTACCATTTTTGAACACAGAATGCCCCCCAGAGCTCCCAGTAGGGGGCGGGGAGGGGCCAGCCCTGCACTTCCCTCTAGACTAACACAATCAAGCCCATAATGAGCCCAACAAATGTGTGTTTTAATTTCTTCTTGGAAGATGGAGCTCTCTGGTGAGGTTCGCCAGCAGGTAAGCCATTCAGCGTGCAGCTTGGTATGCACAGTACATTCACTTTTCTTGTTTTAATTTTTAAAATGATTCTTTTACGGTGGCTTTCTGTTACAAGGCTCAAACTGGCCAGCCCAGTTCTGCGTGGTAACAGCGAGGGTGAATTGAGCCACCATGTAGAGGTGAGCTAAGCCAGGCCAACAATCTTCCGGTGGCTGCACAAGTTATTGCAGTTCACTTTAAGCTTTGATTTTATAAAGAGAAACTTTAAGTTTCTTACTCTTAATGTTGCAAAGGTAGGATTCCAAACGTGAATGAATCTGTGGAAAGAAAGAATCAATCATGTCATTAACTTCAATAGTGCGCTGAGGCTGAAGGCTAATGATGATAATGTAAATGTCAACATTCATCATTTTAGCAAAGACATCTAGCTGCTGCAGAGCTATGAGCAGAGCTTGCTTTAAGTTCTATTGCCTTTTCCCTGCAGTCTGATCCCAGTTTTATATGAATGATTGCTATTGCCTAAAAGCAGCGAACCTTACCAGTTCAGACAAGTGCCATACATACCAGTGCTGTAGAAATAAGCTCTCCACCTGGCACAGGCAGATTGAATTCTTCTTGGTATTGGTAGTGCTGTGGTGGGTCAGTCAAGTTATAATTGGCTGGTTCTTGGAACTGCCGCAACTTGGAGCGTTCTTTACTCACCCCCGTGACAGTAGAATGTGAAATTCTTTCCTTACATAGAAAACACAAAAGATGCAATGTGATCTGATCCTTACAAACTAAAGATCTCGCTGGGCAGTAAACACATCAGTATGAATGGCAAACATTTTTTGGGGAGGCAACATTTGACCCAAATGATCACAGTAAACACACATTGCTGAAACTGAATTCTGCTGTGGCTCTGCTTGGAAGAGTCACTTGGTTTCTTAAATAAGTTTTCCGAAACAGGTAACACAAGTGGTTGACCGTTCAGTGCTTTTGCTTTACTCTTTTTTTTGTCTTTATATTTTGATTACAATTTTTTCCAATCTTTCCTGTCATCCCCTTCTTTCATTTCCCTCTGCACTGCAGTCACTCCATAACGTAATAGCAGAACTCAGACAACAGATGGAGAAAGTGGAGGTGGAACTAGCACTGTTCCAGGAAAAGAGGTTACAGTATGGGGATCAAGAGGTGACTTTTCCACGCCATGCACTGCAACTGTAGACTCTGTGCAAAAGGCTTACCTGCATGGTAGCTATTAATACCAATATTTCTCTTAAATGCCTCCGAATATGCCTAATCATGGTCTTTTATGGGGATACAAGATGCTGTAATAAAATAACATTTAAATTAAATTGCATTTAAATGCAATTATTAATGATGATGATTAAGAATAATATAGTTTTATTTGCAGGACATCCGTGCCAGAACTAATAAACTATTACTAAAATGTGGCTTGCTTTTTTAACAAAAAAGGCAACATAGCTGCTTGCTTTATTACAGAACTTACTAGTTCTATGAGCTGGCCCTTCATGGCAGTAAAGCCTTGATGACCACTCTGCATATCTGTGCTTTATAGTTTTGGGGAGTTAGAATTTTCAAAAGTGCTCATTGTTGACCTAACTCTACCCACACTGAAGTCAATAGTCAGTTGATTTCAATGAGGCCAATGTTGAGTGCTTTGAAAATCCTGCCCATGAGCTTCTGGTGCCATTCATGGGCACAAAATCACCAAAACCAAACAGAGAAACTTCATATCCAAAGAAAGCACAATGAGCAAAAATGTCCTGAGCCCTCCAGAGAAGATAGTTGATTACTCCCAAGTACAAAACAGACTTGATTACGGATGGAGTTAAATAATTGACTCCCACACAGCCATCCCATTTTTGTTTAAATATACTACTATTGCTTCCTGTTGAACTGGAAGTCAGTTTACGCTGTTCACTGCTTCTCTTTAAAATGAATACCTCCTATTATTCTTTTTGCATAATTTTCTTTGTCAATTAAATCTTTGTCTCCTAGAGTGGCTCTGTTCAGTGTTCTCAAATACAGTAGCTTTTCAAGGTTTATGATATATAATTAATTTCAGTAATTAATTTAAATTATAAATTTAAATAATAATTTAAATAAGTAATTATAAATCAGTACTGATTTATTTTTTTCTATATTAAATAATCCCAATTGTGTCACTCTGTTCTCTAGTAACGTCTCCATTTAATTCTCTCTCTATCCTCTTTTTGTGTGGTGCTCTGTCCAGCTTGATTGTATCATTCTTGAAGATGGCCAAAACTGGACACTTTGGTCCAAATGTGGTGTTGTGGATAACTAGGTAAACATACCTTGTAGTACTTGAAATCTTCCAAATGGGAGGAAGTTTTATTTAGGGAGGGGTGTTTACAGCCAGACGTGACACTCTACAGAGCCACAACTTGAAGTTAAAACTTTCCTCAGTTCAGGGTTCAAACAGCACCACACTTCTCTGAGGGGTGAATCTCTGACATAACTGTCGCACCCCCTGGCTTGAAGTGGTTTCCACCATGTACAAGGTTTACAGTTTGGTTGAATGGCTCTCAGCACCCCCCCCTATACAAATTGTTCCAGCACCCCTGATCTCTGAGTGGTGCAATGTCACCGATGGTTGCAGTTTGCATCCCCCAATGCCAGCAGGGGGAAATGAGTCCCATAGCCTAAAAATGTCCTGAATGTGCCCCAGCAGCTACCCATTCCCATTACTCATGCTAGGAGCATGATTATTGTGAGCAGGGGACGGAATGGTGGAGGGCTGTGAAAAAACAAGAGGCTACATGTTGAACAACCCTCACGCTGCAACATCTGAGGCCTGCCATGGAAAGTCCTCCATAGTCCTGTGCAAGGAAAAGCTGTGGAGTATGAACTGCATAGCTTTTTGGGGGAGCCAAATATTGGAATAGAACAGCTGCACTTTGTCTCTTCTGGACATGTATGTACACCTAGCCCAAGCTATCTTTTTAACCCTTTTGTGTGTGTGTGTGTTTTCAGAAAAGAGGTTAAATACAAATTGAGCAGGTTCCACAAAAAAAGTCTCATATTGGTGTTTCACTTTTCACTCCAGGCTTGATCCAAAGTCCATTGAATTAATCATATGCTTGTTGATCTCAGTGGGCGTTTGATCAGGGCCTAATGATGATATTGTGGTTTTATATCACCATATCTGAAGAGCCAGGTGAATTTGGTGCAGATGTGGCAAGCACTATCACCAGTTCCCAGAAGTAATCTGACCGTGGACTGTTACGCTGATTTGTATTAGAGTAGCACTTAGAGGCCTCCATCAGCATTGGGGCCCCAGTGTACTAGCACCTTGTAAGCAATAGTCCATGCACTGAAAAGTTTATAATCTAAATCAATAAAATAGACAAAGGGTGGGGGAAAGGACAACACAAGCAGTTGTTGAGGGAACTGAAGCACGAACAGATGGACTGGGATTTTCAAAGGAGCCTGAGGAAGTTAGGTACTATTGAAAATCCAAGTCTGAATGACTTGCCCAAGGTCAGACAGTAAGTCAGTGGTGGAGCTGCAGATTGAATCTATATTGCCTGAAGAGGGGGAACAGAGCTAAGGAGTGCAAAGAGCAGGATTGTGGCTGCCCACTGTGTAGATGCATAACAGGGCTGTGGGGGCTGCTTGTTCCCCCTCTCCCTCCCCGGCCCATCTGTGCAGGGTTGTAGTCTGGCCCATGTGTGCTGATGGCAAAGATTTTATATAAACCTACTTCTCTGCCTTGGAAAACTGACAAAAGAATGTAATTTGGAGTATAATCTCGTATACAACACTCTTCGGCAGGAAATGAATTGTAAAATTTTCTTCTGCAAAACATATTGGTGATATTTTTGTTTTTGAAATGTGGTCATAGATGTTCTTCAATTCTTTTTGTCCCTTTGCAATAGCTGTCTAATATTTTTAATGACGATAGTTATAAACTAGACCGCACCGAAATGTGTAGGAAGAACTTGATAGAATAAATAAGAAGGCATGGTTCCTGCCCTGAAGAGTTTACAATCTAATATTAGACATGACACAGAAAGACAGAATAGCTAACCATAGGGGATGGGTTGAGAAAATGCTTGGCTTATAGTAATAATATTATTTAGTGAGGTTGTGTGCACATCTTAACAGTTCTATTAAAGTTCTTTTTTTTTCATTAAATTAATTTGTAGGAAGAATTTTTTTAAAGGGATTTTGAATAAGGATTGGATGGATTTCTTTTCTGGTATTTTCAGTCTCAAACAGTTTGTGATAAAGTTCTAAGTAATAACCTCATCAATTACAGATACACAAAATTAATTGCCAGTTGTTTTTGAAGTCAAACATCTAGCAACAACAACAAATCCAAATCTATTTTGATAAAAGCAATACACAAATCTAAGGCCGGAGGTGCAGGGATTTGATTGAAATCTTCAACATTTTTCATGAGCAAGGTACAGTTCAGTGTATTTAATTGTGTATGTTTATAAGAAGACTGACATGCTCTATCAGGTCCCACTTCATCCCTAAGTTGATGATCGGTAAGGAAGTGCCAGGTGGAGTCAAGTTATGAAGTTGTACACTAGCATAGTGATCATTAACAGACTCTTAACGATCTCTCTTTTAATTAACTTTCTAGTTCCGGTAGCTTAACTTGGATGGGGTGTAGCTATATACTCTGACCTTCAAGTCAACTGTAAATTTTTGTAGTAGACGGAGAAGAGCTGTTTTATGTGGCAAGTTTTATAGATTTTTTTCCATTCCTTGTTTAATCATTTTAACCACAAAAACATATTTTCTTCCCTTCCTCTTCCCACCGGTTCAGAGTTGCAGCTTCTTCAGTTCTGTTTGCGATTCACTATTGACATTTGCAATTTTAAATGGTCTGAGCTTTCTTAATTGATCCAGTACTGTTGTCAAGGGCATTAATTTGTGTCTCTGTAAGGAGATATTCCCCTGCATTCACACCAAATCTGTTTTGCAGAGTGCATAGTCCAAAGACGCATGCATCAACTGCTTCAAAGTGCCAGGGAGCACCACATCTGTATTAAACTATGCACCAATTGCTAACTAAAACTAGAGGGCAAGAAATGGTGAAAGTCGGTAGAATGGGGAGATGGCTGGTGTGCCTGTGACGTTCTGCTCCTTGTTCCTGTTGTTACTGTATCTCAATTCAGGGGAGCAACCCAGTCCCTCAGAAGTCACAGTAATACCCCAGTTCCAACAATGACCTGCTGCCTGATACTGGACTAGAAGTACCACTAAGCTTCCCAGAGAGCATGGGTGCTTCTGTAAGACTCCTCAGTCCTGGATAATAAGCCTGATTCCTGTTTGGCAGGAGGATGGCTCGTTCTACCATCTTCCAAATGAAGTAAGGTTAAAGGCTAGAGCTCCCAGAACCCAGTGAATGACAGTCAGGAACCTCATTTAACCCCTACTGCCAGAAGTACCCACTGACTAACAGAAATAGCTTAAATTAAGTTGCAGTCATGGTTCAGGATAATAAAAGTTGACTAAATTCCCCAACCCCGCCCTACCCTTTTTCTGTAAGATTTATCTGCCTCCTGCTTCTTGTCTGATCTTGGTTAAGAAATAAAAATATTGCTACGTGATCTTCAGATTCATTGAGTATCTAGCACAGCATAACCAGTAAACTAGCTAAAAGGCAGGTAGGTGGAGAACATCTGGAACAGGGGCTGGAAGGTAAGTCATTCCAGCTACCCATAAATATCCTTTAATGGAATTGTTGGGTTGCTTGTCCCATAAGAAGGGTGCCTGTCATTGGCTGGCATGGATGAAAGTAGACTGCAGCACCTTAATAGAAACTGATAAAACTGAGCACCATGCTAAAATAAATAAATAAATGCTGTTGTCTGGGGCTTGAAAGTTGTTAAACTAGGAGGTTTTAGTCATTTTTCCATCCTCCTGTGCCTGTTTTCCAGGACTCATAAAAAACCTAATATATTTTTCTTGAGTGTTTTTCAGGTGAAACAGCATTACAATTGCTGCAGTTCATTTGAAGAATGCACTGTTAGCCAAAATAGAATACTGGTCTGGGGATCAGGGTGTAAACCTCAGATTAACAAAACAGACATGATAAATAAAAAGCTAGCCAGAGGCTTCTTTCAGACCTCAGCACTCAGGTAAATGTTTTCCCCTGCCAAACAGCAAGTTCAATATACCTGTTGTTACTTTCCAGCACACCATGCCTTGTTCACTTTCATGGAGAGACATTCTGCCCAGTGGTGAATGTTCTGTGTTAAAGAAGCTGAGGGTTCCAAACACACATGCTGCTGGGTTCAGCTACCTGATGATGTTTACGTAATCTAGTACAGTTCCTTCCCCTGTGCTCTGCAAAAACACATACAAAGGATGTAATACTCATTGTATTTATAATGAGTGACGGGGAATCCTCAAAAGGTTTGACAGCTCAGTTTGGAAGTTTATCTGAGAGGAAGGATAGTCTGGTGGAAAAGGCACTGGACACTTGGGTTCAGTTCCTGGCTCTGCAATAGGCTTCCTGTTTGACCTTGGGCAAATCACTTAATCTGTCTCTGCCCCAGTGTAAAATGGGGATGTTGTTAATCATCAGTAAGGCTAAGATTTTGTCATGGATATTTTTAGTTAAAGTCACGGCCAGGTCACGAGCAATAAAAGAAAAATGAATGGAAGCCTGTGACCTGGCCGTGGCCTTTACTAGCAATATCCATGACAAAATGGGGAGCCACTGGGCAGATGTGGGGGCGGGAGCTCTGGGGCCCCCCACCACCTTTGGGGGCTTGGAGGTCCAGGGTTCCCCTCTGCCTGTGGCTGGGAGCTGCGGGGTCCCCCACTGCCCAAGGCAGAGAGGAGCTGGAGGGAGGGGGGTTAGGCTTGGCCAGGAGCTGCGGGGTCCTCCCTGTGGTGGCTTGGAGCCCACCACGGCAACCCTACTGCTGGGGGGGCCGGAGCGACAGGGGCCCACTGGGGCTGGAAGCAGTGGGGGGCCCCCCTGCTGCCTATAGCAGTGGGGAGTTGGAGCAGCAGGAGTCCCCCTGCCGCCCACTGTTGCTGTGAGCTGCCGGGGTCCCACCTGCCGCCTCTGGGGGTGGGGAGCTTGAGCTCTGGGGGCCCCCCCTGCCACCCATGGGGCCCCCCTGCCACGCACAGGAGCTGGAGCTGTGGGGGCTCCCCACCACCCACTGGGGCTGGGAGCTGGGGGGGTCCTGCCCATGGGGGTGGGGAGCTTGAGCTGTGGGGGTCCCCCGTCACCCATGGGGGTGGGGAGCTTGAGCTGCAGGGGTCCCCCCGCCACCTGCAGCTTCCGCGACCTCCGTGTCAAAATTGTAGCGTTAATCATCAACATACTTCTTTGCATCTTGATTGAAACACTGTCAACCTTGGGTTTAGTCTCATCTCTTTTAGCAAAGAGTTCTACTGCTGGTATTCCACTGCTCAGAATGCTCTAGCCCTCCTAATGTTAGAATGTTGAAACTTGCTTGTCCATAGCTGCATCAGTTTGGGTGAAGTGTAGCTGCTGTGGAAAGGTCAGGAAGGGCAAGTAAGTCTTTGCAGAAGTCAGATCCCAATCCATTAGGGTTAGGATTGTGAGCCTGCTTCTGAAGCAAAAGGGGAGTCAGTGAAGTTCACAACGCACACACGTGACAGCATTCACAGCAGCGTTTGTTGCTTATGAGGAATGCAGCTCTGTGCTGCACAAATTTCAGCCTTTTGGTGGCAGTTGCGTTCACGGCCTGGTAGAATATGTTGCAATACCATCTAACTTAATGTTTCCAAAAATATGGAACGCTATGAATAATATCCCATTCATTTCAGTGACAATATAGGTACAAAAATTGATAATAGGATGTCATCTGCTGGGACTACATGCACAAGGTGAGCATAATTTGGGTTCACATTGTGTCATCTTTTCTCACTGCTCTCCAATAATAGGACTATTTGGTCTTGTTATGTAGTCTTGGTTAAATGTAACTTGTTTATGTAGTCCCTTTATGAAGGCAATGTTTGATTTTGTATAACCGGAGGGTTTTTATTCTGGGTGACTACTATTTTACCATTTGTATTTTAGAGAGAGGACCAGAAACAAGACCTAATGTCATAGGAATATTGAAGAGTTACTGGGACAGTGTCTCCATTTCCTTGTCATTCACAACTGTGCAAAATGGGTGTCAAATGCTGCCAAATCAGGCCAGTAGCACTTTACATGCACATTCTACTCACTTTGCACAGGTATAAATGACTACACGAGGTGGAGGATCAGGCTGCTATTTTACTTAAAAGTTGATAAATCAGCTGATTGTTGCCGGCATGCATTAATTTGGTGCTTTGAGGAGGAAACCGGGAAATCCATGGGTCTGATTCTCAGTTGCATGAAGGTCTCTTTATGCTGCTCTGGAAATATAAAGGTGCTGGGGAGGTGGGGGCGGGGGAGCTGTGGACATAGGGAGCACACCAGCCACTCAAAGCTACCTTTTCCACTCCTGCTTCCCTCCTGCATTCAGTGCAGGAATGTAGGAACTTGGAATTGGAGCCCATGCATGGTCCACCGAGCTCTGAATTGCTTGAATATGTCCTGACCTAATTTTGAACTTTGAAGTGTCTGTATGCACAATGTGTGTGGGTTTTGTTTTGTTTTGTTTTTGATTTGTTTTTACTTTCCCACTGATGTGTTGTTGCTGAGCTGTTGTTCTGTTTTGTTTATTGAATTTCTCTGTTTTTTCTTTTTCCTTTCACTCAGGGTTTGATGCAGGAAATCAATGAATTACGGTTAAGAGTGGGAGAGATGGATAATGAAAGACTTCAGTACGAGAAGAAGCTTAAATCCACCAAAGTAAGTTACACTGAGGAAAAGAGGGGAGACATGGGCATAAGCTGCAAATTTTGGAACTGTATCTGGTTTTCAAACATCCTGAAGTCTTGGGAATTTGCAGATCAAGGGCTTTTGTGATGCTCATTTAAAAAAACAGACAGGGGCCATATACAAATTTCATATCGGGTTCTGATTTCAAACCTCAACACACAAGTTCAGGAGAGTTCAGATCAGAGCCACAGGTTCAGCCCCATTTCTGCGAGGCACTGTTGCTTTAGTTAACTAGCTGCAAGCAGCAATTTTTGTATTTAAATTCTGTTTAGATATTTGTATGCGTGTGGATCAGAGAACATCATTTGTAAGGAGAAAGGCGTGGACCATGGGTAGGATGAAAACTGAGCATTATTTTCTTTTAAATGGGCTGTACATTATCCACGTTTACCCCGAAGAGAAAGCAGTAACCTGAGCAATTCTAGCATGCCATTTCTCTAAGTATCTAACTCTGTTGTGAATTCTGTTAGCTATCTAGCCTTGTTTCTTTCCTATCATTTGTTTTCTCTCACTCCTCTGTCTCTGTTACCAGTCTTTAATGGCCAAACTTTCTAGCATGAAAATCAAAGTGGGTCAGATGCAGTATGAAAAGCAGCGGATGGAGCAAAAATGCCAGATATTAAAGGTGTAGTAGATTGTGGGTAATATTGGGCCTGTTTTGAATCCTTTCTGCACCACTGCTTTGTGGTCTGTGCTTGCATCTTGCTGTCATGCTGTCTGTGTTCTTTATTGATTACTTTCTGTTGACATGCAGTGTGCTCTTTCCACTAGAAACTAAACCTTGTGAAGTGAGATGTTCCTAACAAATTGTTTTTAGGGCATAAATAGGACTTTAGAGGGATTTCAGTAGTGCACAGGGCTTGGGTGGTTTACCCACAACTTCATTTCTAATTTAAAGTATCCCCCTTTAAAGGGGTAATTTTCACTCCTTCAGCTTGCATTCATTATTCAGAAAAAGCTCTCTCACACACACACACACACACACACACACACACACACACTTCTTACCAAAGACTTGTTAATGTATTTTTAAAGAAGAAAATAATTGTTGTCATATATCAACTTCCTCAAATATTATGAACATAATAAATTAACAGACCATATGTTGAGTTAATTGGGGAAAGTACCCTGCATCAGAAACTGAATGCAACTCCAATTTAAATCTCAATTACTGTACTAAAAACTCTTAAAAAGAACAGGAGTACTTGTGGCACCTTAGAGACTAACAAATTTATTTGAGCATAAGCTTTCGTGGGCTACAGCCCACTTCTTCGGATGCATACAACGGACTCCATTCTATGCATTCGAAGAAGTGGGCTGTAGCCCACGAAAGCTTATGCTCAAATACATTTGTTAGTCTCTAAGGTGCCACAAGTACTCCTGTTCCTTTTGCGGATACAGACTAACACGGCTGCTGCTCTGAAACCTAAAAACTCTTAAAGATTCTAAGATAGGGACACATTTGTGGAAGAATGTAGGGCCCAAACCTGCGTGCCCTGTACAACTAGACCTCCCACGCTGAAATCAGTACGAGTTTGGAGTGTCTGGGGAATGCAAAATCAAGCCTTTTCTTCTGGAACCATTGGCATCATTAGTGAAGCTCAGGAAGGTATTTAAATCCAAATGTTACGTTTTAGCGTATCCGTTTCAGGGTTTAATAGAAACATTTCGAGTTTTGTTTTTAAAAAGAAAGTTGAGCAAATGCCATTTTATAATGATCAAATATGCTTCCACAAAGGGTAAAATCTTATTCCAGCTATTCCCATGAGGAATCCCAGTGAGGCCAAAGGGACATGTTGTTGTTCAGGTGAGCAGAATTTGGCCCAACGTTTGGAAACAAAACTTCATGCTGGGTCAGTGTGTATGGGGGTAGATACAGTTCAGAAGCATTTATCTGACCCCAAGCACCATCTCTGCGTTCAGTCTTCCAGTGAAATGGGACCCATATCCAAGCCACCCTCTTTGATTTTGGTTTACAAAACCAAATCACTGCAATAGCAAACCCAGCTAAAGTGTAAGTTATAGGTGAACTAACCTGTGTAGGTGCAGTGACCACATCCTATGTTGTCAGAATGGAAAGTGAGCTTAGGTGGAATATCTAGTCCATGAGGTTTGGTTTGGTTTCCTTATTTAGACCCTTACTGCTAAAACTGCCTGTGACTTATTTTCTTTCATTTTGTCTGAATTGCTTTTCAGAGTGTTTTGCTTTTTTTTATATTATGATTGATTTTCTATCATAGTCAGTTGTGCGTATTGATAAAACTGTTCATGGCCTGTTTTGAGACAACGCTCTATTTAAAGAGAAATCAACATCTGTTAGCCTTCAAACCCATTCAGTAAGCATGCACATCCCCCGTGTGTTCAGATACTATGTGATAAAATAGTAGGCCCAAAATATAGCACGATTCAGTTATTATGCAACTCTGTTTCACTTTCAGCACTTCGAACCTACAAAGTGCTGTGAAAGTGCCGTGAAGCATTTAGCTTCATTCCCTTTAATTTTACTATTTACGCATGCTAAAAAGAAATACCCCTTTTCCCCCCAATGCTACTTTTAATTCAGACCAAAAAAAAAATCATCATACATTTAAATTGGTGATGGGACTTCCATGGAAAATGTGGTCTGAATCCAAACTATTTCCAAGTTTGGGGCTGTTTTGACCTAGGGGAAGGGTCTGTCCTGTTATAGAGATAGCAGCTTTGCTGCAAAAGTTGAGATTCAAAGTTCTGGGGACAGATTCTCAGCTGATGTTATTATTTCAATGGGCCCATAACAGTTTGCACCAGATGAGGCTCTTCTCCTTGAGCTTCTTAGGTGTGAAATTTCAGATGGGAACCATCTCTAACGTAAATAGTAAAATATATATATATATATTTAAAAATCCTCTTCAAAACTTAAACTTTGTTCTTCTTATGGATAAATTATTATGTATCTGTACAGGATGAACTGGCATCTTTGAAAGAGAAATTGGAACAGAAGGAAGCAGAAGTAAGAAAGTTACAAGAAAAATTGGTGTGCAAGATGAAAGGAGAAGAAGTTGAAATAACGGACAGAGGTAAGAACAAAGGAGGCTCTCGGTTAAGTAGAGGTTTCTAGAGGTCTCTCTTGCACAGTTGTAGTTATGCCTTACCTGTTTTAAATAATTGTTTCTGTCAATTGTTATAAGGGAATCGTTGTTTTAAAACCTCAGTTTCGTTACACATTTTGCCAGCATGTTTATTCCTTTTAACATATTCTGCGAGTATTCACAAAGCAATCATAAAACCTACAATAATAGGTTGTTGATTTGCTTTAAAATAAGGTGACCGAGTGTTTACAACTCTGAGGCCCTGTCTACACTAGAAAGGGTTTGCTGGGAATACCCCAGAACCCCATGGACAAAGCTTGTAACTGCAAAAGTATAGTTTACTGCTCTAATGGAGTAAGTTACACTAGCAAAAGGACTTTTTGTATAACTGCATCTATGTTGGGACTTGGCATAGCTAAGTCGGTTAGAGGTAAAGGAAGAAAAGCACTCCCCTGATCAATAGACCAGTGCTGATAGGGTTGCCAGCTCTGACCGAAGCTGTTCCAGATTACCCCCTCCCGCCCCCCCCAAACATGACGTAATGTCATTTTCTTAAAATATCCTATTAAAATCTCCTGCATTGCTTTCAGTAGTCACTGGGAGATCAATGCCAATTCCGGGAGACTGCCAATCCTGGAGAGTTGGCAACCCTGGGTGCTGACAAAAATTTTAAGTGTAGAGCAGGCCTAATTGGGTGAAATTCAGAATGTGCACAAGGCCTACATACACTACTTGGAAGTCCCACTTAAACCCTATCGGAATCCTACTTAAACCTGAATTTTCACGGAGAATTTTCATTGTGGTCAACATTTTCCAGTTTCTCAGTGAAAAACTGGAAACCCAAACCTTTTAAAGAAAATTTTTAAAAATCGGTTATGGGAGTTTTCTCAAAAGGTTATGGGATTTTAAAAAGATTTTTTTTCTTCAAAATTCGCCACAAAAAATAGACATTTTCTGACCAGCTCTCGCTTTACTTCTTAGCAACATACACCTGCTGTAGTCCGTCTTAAGATTATTGAGATTCCATTATTTTTGTAAAATATGCTTCATTACATTTGCTAGACTAGTGTAAAGTATTATTTTACTAAAAATAAATAAAAATAACTGGACTTCAGTTGCCAAAATGAATGTATAAAATACATTGTGTGCATTATCCTTGCAATTTTTGTTTGTTCACTTACTAATTTACTAATGTTTATTTTTATTGCATTTATTACTCATATTGAGCTTTTTGCTGGAAGGTGCCAAACATCCTCAACTTCCATGCTCCCTTTGACTTATGGTACTGAGCCATAATTTGCAAAGTTCAGTTGCACACAGGGGTCTCCCATTCATTACTGTGAATGAACCAAGCTTCTGTTGTGTTTGGAAAACATTAAAGAATGCTCTTTTTGCAATAAATGCAATTGAAATATTTGCAGAGTATCTGCATGTTTGCAGATTTATGCTTACGTGAGCAATCATATTCTGTTATCTACTATTAGTTGTTAGTACAAGTGTAATATATTTCATGTCTAGTGTTATGGTAAGAGCAGTCTGTTGGGATAAGTACTATATGAGACAATGTATGTGAAAACATGCAGGTGGGGAAAAATGCTGAGGCCTTGTATCAGACTCTCAGGCCAGAGCCCTTAGAAAGTGATCCTGTTTGGCTTCAGCAGGTGAGTAGGGAGTACTTGTGTGAAAGTTTGTAGGACTGGGCCCTTAAATTGTAAATGTTGTTTGTTTTACTCTTGTTGTCAGAGGGTAAGGAATGATTCATTGATGACTCCAACAGTAACAGCATATAATGTTAAATGGTATTTAATGTCATAACCTGTATGCTAATTTCAAATCCACTGGGTTTTCCTGCACAGATGAAAATTTTAAAAAGAAGCTCAAAGACAAAAGTAAGGTTTCCTGGTGTCTTTCCACAAGCATTTATACTTCAGAAATTCTGAATATAGCTTTCTGCATGTTTTTTTTAAACTGCTTTAACAGAAGCTGTTAGATTGCCTCATCTATAAGCCTCAGTTACATTATTAGAAATGAAGGGAGATGTCAATAGGCTGTGACTTTTAATATGAATCTTTTTATTGAAAATCTAGTAAACAAAATCTTTGGCTTCCTGAAGCAGCCTGCGAGAGGGAGTCTGCTATGCTTGTTCATTTCTAGGTGCTTTACACGCCTGCTAGATATGGCTCATTGTAGAAAGGCTTGTAAGAAATTAAATTGATCCTGCCAAGAAGTACTCTTACAGATGGTTGAATAGATAGATTTTTCTTCATAAAGGGCACATATAAGTAAAAAATATCCCTCTATGTTAAGTGCAGTCACAATATAGTAGGCCAAATTCTGTGCTGGCATAACTCGACTGAAGTCAGTGGAGTTGCACCAGCAGAGAGTTTGTATATCTAGGGTTACCATATTCTGTGCCTCCAAATGGAGGACACTCCACGGCCCACGGCCCCGCCCACACCCCCGCCCCAACCCCGCCCCCTCCCCAAAGCCTCCGCCCCCTCCCCTGCTTCCCGCGAATATTTGATTCGCGGGAAGCATGAAGCAGGTAAGGGGGGTGTGGGGGGAGGCGCGGCCCAGGCTGGCCCCCCGGCGTTTCCAGCCTGGGTCGGCTCGGGCCCTGGGGTGCCGGCCCCGGCCGACCACCCCCGGCCCACCCAGCACTGCCGGCCCGGCGCACCCCCCGGCTCCCCGCCCCGCGGGCCCGGCTCCCTGGCTCCCCGCGGGCCCGGCTCCCCGCCGGCCCGGCTGACCGGCTCCCCGCGGGCTCGGCTCCCCGGCTGACCGGCTCCCCGTGGGCTCGGCTCCCCGCGGGCCCAGCTCCCGGCCCGGCACCGCGCCCCCGGCTCCCCGTCCGGCGCCGCGCCTGGCCCGGCACTGTGACCCTGGCCCGGCACTGCGCCCCTGGTTCCCGGCCCGGCACCATGCCCCCGGCCCCGCACCGGCCCCGGCCCCGCACTGCCGGCCCCGGCCGAGCACCACCGAGCCCTCCCGATTTTCCCGGACATGCCCGGCTTTTGGGGATTTCCCCCCGGACGGGGATTTGAGCCCCCAAAAGCCAGACATGTCCAGGAAAATCCGGACGTATGGTAACCCTAGTATATCTGACTTTAAATAGCTGTATTTATCATGCACAGGATGATATATTTTATACATCTTTCTTTGGTCTTACGTTTTGCTGAGGAAGAACTTCCTTCACCCCTTCAGCAGTAATCCTTGGTTATATTTGTTGGTGTGCGATAATCAGTAGCGGATTAAAACACTAATCTGTGATGTTACAAAGCAGAATTTTTGCTTGATCATCCTTTTTGATCACTCATCCACATTTGTAACATATCTAATTTTAAAGCTGCATTTGCTCATTCAAAGTAGGTAGATTTCTAATAGAAACAAAGAACATCCCCACCTCTTAAAATAACAAATAAAAACCCGTCTTTTTACATTATGGCGTTTATATATTTTGTAAGTGAGGATTATAGATGAAGCACAGTTTGTACTCATCTCTATTTTAAGGATCCTTTTCCACGTCTAAACTACAACACACATTCTAGCATGACTGCTCTTCACAGTGAATACATATACCATTCCATCATGCTGTTCTCATCCATTCTGGGCTATGTCTAAGCCTCATGACACAATGCTTTTCTCACCATGTCCCACAATCCATTGCTTAATTCCATTGCTATGTACAGCTGGGTTGATAAAATGCCCTATGGAATGTTTGGCTGTTTATCATAATGAAGGACTGTTTTATTGCACTCCTGTTGTAATGTTTTTATTTTGGAGCTCTTCATTATAATTATTCCATTATTTAAAGGATTGAAATAACACAGGAAAGGCATCACTGATTGATTTAGCAGTTTTCTTAGGATTGTTTAGGATCTGAATATGTGCTAAATTCAGTCAGTTAGTTGTTGAAAACTGCTTCCATAGAGAGAATGTTGTGAATCTTGCTTTCCATTTCAGATTGAAATAATTTTAGTGGTTTGCATTTTGTTTGTTTATTTCTTGTAAATATAGATTCAGAAATTGTCAGGATGTTTTCTTTCTCCCATTTACTTTCTCATTTAATCTGACTTGTGCAATTGTGTTGTGTATTTTTAGATATAGAGGTACAGAAAATGAAGAAGGCTGTGGAGTCTCTAATGGCAGCGAATGAAGAAAAGGTAGCAAAACAGTCAGTAGTTCAGCAGTCGTTCATTGTGTGAAGTTACACCTCTAGTAGGATCAGCACATGTGGGCATCATGTACATTTTTACATTTTGAAGATTAATTAGTAAGGGTCCAATTTTGTTCTCATTGAAGTCAATAGGTGTATTGCAATTGCTTCTGACCGCACCACAAATAGGCACTTATAAGTTGTATAGTGAAAATCTTGTCCATGCAAGTAATCCTTACTCACACAAGTAGTGCCACTGAGTTCAGTGGGACTACTCACATGAGTAAAGGTCTTGAGCCACAAACCTATCTTGTAAAGTGCTTTGAAAATGTAAAGCTCTATATATAAGTGCCATGAACTATTATGCGCCAAATATGAAAAGGAGCTTTCTATAAAGTATATAGCACCTGTGGAATATGGCTGCACACCATTTGCAGATGCACATATCGTTCTATGTATACATATGAGTTTGTGTAAATTTTGCAGATGTCTTTTGAGAATTTGGCCCTATTAGTCATCTAAGCCTCTAAATCAATAGTCTGCGTATCCTTTTTTTTTTTTTTAAATGGCAGAGGGTATGCTAACTATATAGAGAAAGAGAGAAAACTAAAACACCATGTTTTTTATATATATACAGTAACTCCTCACTTAACGTTGTAGTTATGTTCCTGAAAAATGCGACTTTAAGTGAAACGATGTTAAGCAAATCCAATTTCCCCATAAGAATTAATGTAAATGTTAGGTTCTAGGGAAATTTTTTTAACTAGACAAGACTGTTTATATATATATATACACACACACACACACACACACACACACACACACAGAGTTTAAGTTTTAAACAAACAATTTAATACTGGGACACAGTGATGATGATTGTGACGCTTGGTTGAGGTGGAGGAGTCAGAGGGTGGGATATTTCCCATGGAATGCCTTACTGCTAAATGATGATCTAGCAATTGGCTGAGCCCTCAAGGGTTAACTCTCACACTCTACAAGGCAGCAGGAATGGAGGGAGGGGCGACAGCATCCCAGACAGAGACACACACTGTGTGTGTGTGTGTGTGTGTGTGTGTGTGTGTGTGTGTGTGTGTGTGNNNNTGTGTGTGTGTGTGTGTGTGTGTGTGTGTGTGTGTGTGTGTGTGTGTGTGTGAGAGAGAGAGAGAGATGCACATTTCCCCTTTAAGTACACTGCCTTGCTAATTAGATCAGGTTGCTGAGACTGCAGCTTCTGCCAGCAAGCTCCCTCCATCCTGAGCCCTGTCGTGTGTCCCCCCTGCTCTATGGAAGATGGGGTAAGCAGGGTGCAGGAGCAGGGGGGAGGGGGACACCCTGACGGCCCTCCTCTCCACTAGGGTTACCATACGTCTGGATTTTCCCGGACATGTACGGCTTTTTGGGCTCCAAATTCCCGTCCAGGGGGAAATCCCAAAAAGCCGGACATGTCCGGGAAAATCGGGACATGCGGGGCCGGCAGTGCCGAGCCAGGGGCTCGGGGGCCGGGGACCGGCAGTGCTGGGCGGGTCGGGGGTGCTCGGCCGGGGGCCGGGGACCGGCAGTGCTGGGCGGGCCGGGGGTGCTCGGCCGGGGGCCGGGCCCGGGGCCGGCACCCCAGGGCCCGAGCCGACCCAGGCTGGAGACGCCGGGGGGCCCAGACTGGGCCGCGCCTCCTCCCCCCACACCCCCCTTACCTGCTTCAGGCTTCCCGCGAATCAAATGTTCGCGGGAAGCAGGGGAGGGGGCGGAGTTGGGGCGGGGACTTTGGGGATGGGGCGTGGGCGGGGCTGGGAGCGGGGCCGGGGCCCTGTGGCGTGTCCTCCTTTTGGAGGCTCAAAATATGGTAACCCTACTCCCCACACAGCAAGCAGGAGTCTCGGGGAGCAGTTCCAAGGCAGACGGCAGGAGCAGCACATGGCAGTGGGGAGAGGGACAGCTGAACTGCCAGCAATTGATAGCCTGCTGGGCAGCTGCTGCACAGGAAACTTAGGCGAGTGGAGAGCTGACGGGGGGAGCTGATAGGGGGGCTGCTGGTCCACCCTGGTTCCAAGCCTCTCCCCCCCGCCCCCAGCTAGCTCCAACGGGCTGCTCTTCCTGCAAGCACTGGACAAAGCAGGCGGCTGCCAAACGACGTTAGAAGGGAGCATTGCACAACTTTAAAAAAGCATGTTCCCTAATTGGTCAGCAACGAAACAATGTTAACTGGGATGACTTTAAATGAGGAGTTACTTTATTTATATATATATATATATAAAAAATATGGTGTTTAGTTTTCTTTTGGAGAGGGGATGCTGCTGCAAAATTTGAGATCCACCTTAAAGTTTGGGGGTGTTTGAATCCTTCGTATTTAGATCCTGAGTTTTGGTTATGTCCTTTGTAGAGAAACCAGTTTTCACCAAATATAAATCCAGGTTTATATTTCCAGCACTCTTCAAGCTCTGAGCTTTATCCTCCTCTCTTTTCTTTAAATCTGTTAGACAATTTAATTTATTTAGGTTTTTATTTCGTATTTTTGACTCTTCATAAAAGAAATCACAATCACAAGACGGATCCTTCCTTTGTTTTAGGATCGGAAGATAGAAGAGCTGCGACAATCCCTGAATCGGTATAAGAAAGTGCAAGACATGGTAATATTGGCTCAGGGGAAAAAAGGTACAGTGCAAGTACAAAGATTTCCCACATTGCTAGCATTTAAACTGCACACATTTAGGGTGCCTGACGCTTTCCATTTTAAAAGATTCTTGTGATTTTTTTTTTTTTTTTGAGAAGCTCTGTCACCTCCATCGATTGCTACAGGCCTTTGAAATTCAGGAAAGGGAAAGTCCTTGGGCTAGAGAAGTTCCTTTTCTTTGTCCCATGAAATTCGATCGAGGTTTAACTGTTAAAAATAACCATTCGCCCTCTCTTGCTTGCATTCCTTAGGGAGAATTGGTAGCCTGCCAAAATAATAACCGGACATGAACATTCTAAAGAGCTGAGCTTACCACCACCACAGCAGCAGCATCACACATTGCACTGGGAAAGTCTGAGAGCTGCTAGAGCAACTGTAGCAATAGACAGTGGGCAGGAGAGAGCCAGGCCTGGGCTCTCCCCATCCTCCTCACATCCTCTGGAGCCAGCATGTGGCCTCAGGATCACATCCTCCCTCTGGAGGACATGACTTAGAACAAGAGCCCTCCCCCCGCGCACGCACACACACACCTCTTCTGTGGGATGGGAAGGGAGAAGGAACCAGGCTGTAGGTGACCCCAACGAGCATCCTAAGGCTTACAAAAATTGGGGATTTCTATGGTTGCTGGGGGTGGGACTTGGGAGGCCCCACTGAGACACTCTCAGGGAGTGAAGATTGGCACTGGACAGGGGGCAGAATAGCTAACTCATGTCACTGCAGGGTTCAAGTTTTTCAGTCCCTGATGGATTTTGATCACGTTTAAAATGTGCAAACAGAGTAAAGTCCAGACCAGTGATAAATATATGTGGTGTTTTAATAGGAACCAATTTCACAAAGCTGAAAACAATTATGAGCCAGATCAGCCAGGAGGAACAAATTAATCAGAAAAATGTGACTCATAATTTGGGAATCATTTAAGACACCTTACAAGATGCTCCAAAAGCCACAATTGCAGAAGAAGGCCATGTTGATTTAAAAAACCACCTGGTTTAGAGGGGAAGAAAAAGCAGCTATAAAAATAATTTATATTGTGACAAAGTTCCTCCTCTATCTTGGTGGGTCCTGCGCTTATTGGCGAATTTCTTGCCTCAGAGATTCACCATGTGGTTGGGGAACAGCCCAGAGACCTTCCCCTCTGGAAGAACCCACAGTCCGGGTCAATTGGGAGGTTTGGGGGGAACCCGGGCCCGCCCTCTACTCTGGGTTCCAGCCCAGGGCCCTGTGGACTGCAGCTGTCTATAGTGCCTCCTGTAACAGCTGCATGACAGCTAAAACTCCCTGGGCTACTTCCCCATGGCCGCCTCCAGACACCTTCCTTATTCTCACCACAGGACCTTCCTCCTAGTGTCTGATAACGCTTGTGCTCCTCAGTCCTCCAGCAGCACACCCTCTCACTCTCAGCTCCTCGCGCCTCTTGCTCCCAGCTCCTCACACTCGCACCACAAACTAAAGTGAGCTCCTTTTTAAAACCCAGTAATGAATATAAATCATAAGTTAGGAATTGTAGAAAATGGATAAGGGAAGCAAAGGAATCAAGGGGAAATATGTGGCCAATAGAGTTAAGGACAATATGTCAGGCTCTGGGTTCTAGGCGGGTGAGGCCCACTGGTTGAAGCTTTGGCTGAGAACAGGCACCAAGGGTCGAAGCCAGCCGTAGAGTTGGGACTGGACCGAGAGCAGCGCTGAAACTGTGGTCTGGGACAGGCTGTGGTCAGAACCAAGGTCAAAATCTGTAGACTAGCCAAATCAGTGTTACAGTCGGACTCCTGATGCAGGCCAAAGGTCAAATCTGGGTTAGAGTCAGTCTGTGGGGTCTGGAGGCAGGTGCAGGGCTGGTGCAAGGTGGGATTTAGGACCTGGAAAAGGCTGGAGAGGGCTGGAACAAGGCTCAAGCAAGGCTGGGGCAGGAACAGGAACCTGATCAAAGGCAGGCTGGAAGACTGGGGAGTATGTAACACTGAAAGGCAGCCGGAGGGTTCCTGACCAAGTAGTGCTGTTGCACAGGCTAACTTGCAACTTTGGGGGGGTCAGTGAAATACCTGTGCCTAGGGATCCTCTGATCTGGGCCTGCCCAGGGATAGACTGCAAAGCCTGTGAGCAGCAGGATGGGTAGGGGGACTCTTCCCTTCTCCTCTACCCCTCACATTTTGCTGACTTGAAAGCCACCTGCAACCTCACTTCCACAAGCCTTAGGAGGAGAGTCCCACCCATTAGGAAATAGACTGGAGGGAAGTCTCACTACTATGCTGTTCCTAAGCGCTGCAGAAAAGAAGCCCTCACCCGGAGGACTTCCAGAGATTCAGAGGAATTGGATCTTACGAAGTCAGCATAGGATGGTGGGTGGGGACTGTGATTTGCAGGATACTCTGTGGCCAACAGAATAAGGGGGCATCTCCCTATCTTCCTAAGAGCTGTTGGATCTCCTGGCCCTCAAAGGGTTTGTAGGAGCAAGACTCCTCCCCAGCAGCTCCTAGGACCATTTTTAAAGAAAAGAGAGAAATTCCCGCACAAAACTTTCATGAAGGTGAAGATAGAGTGGCAGGGGGGTGTTTGTGGTTTGAGTGCATTTGACCTTTCCAAATACTGGAGTTAAATACAAATGGAAAAACTCAGTGTTAAGGTTTCATTTTTGAAGTAAAGCACCCAAACTACCTTAGCTCTGCCCCTGTTGCAATGCACTAAGGAAAATCACCAGTTCATGCTGCCTTAGCCACCCATAAGAAGCAGTTGCATTATATCAATGATCACTGAAATGCCTTCCTATTAATCATATAGTGAGTGTGCTGCTTTACATCATTATCGTCCTACGTAATACACGTCGAAGCACTTTTACAAATTCCTGTTTAGACAAGTTGCATGGTAAAAGCAATCATTCCCCACTTACTGAGAGCCTGACCCTAAGCCCACTGAAGTCAATAGCAGTCATTCCATTGACCTCAGTGGGCTTTGGATCAGGATGTAAGAGCATGATCTTTCCTGGAGCTGAGAGCACTCAACTCCTCATGGTGGGCAATTTATTTACTAGTGTCATTGACCCCAGCTTGCATGTCACTATATACAAACTTCATATGCCTACGTCATGAAATTTGAGCATTTACGTGAAAAGAGCAAAGGTTGGTATGACAGAGCAACCTATTTAATAGTGGAGACACAGAGAGAGAGAGGCTTTGAAGCCAAGGTTCAGTGGTGTACATTTGTGATACTTTACATGCCACAGGAAATGATAAAAGTGTATTTTATTTCTTGTATGCTTCACAGAACACAGACAATGTTTTCGGCTAGAGAAAAAGGGGCAGTAAGGTTGGGATTTTACTTTGACAATAAATTATAGGTTCTAGAAACACAGCGCTGTGAATGCCCCAATGCTTTTTCTTGTCATTGTCAGTCATGTGGTACTTTGGTATTGATCAGAAGTGTAGAAATCCATACCTTTCAATACGACTGAACCAGTTAAAGAATGGCAACGCTGTCAGTGGAAAGCAGACTATACAAACTCTAACATGGTAGGGAATTGGCAGACTGAGACACCATTGATTTGTGGCACTGTACAAACTGTCAGGGAATTTTTTTTTCTTATTTAGAACCTAGAACAGTAATTTATGTTGACTGTTCTTTTTCCAGTTATTTACGGCTTTGAGCTTTGTTCACCGTTTTGGCTCAGATGGTACAATGGAGACAGACTTTGATTCTTCATCTTACATCTGGGACAAACATGTCTGCTTCCTTTTGGTGCAGTGAGGATGGGAAAAGAAACGTCTCTGTGCGGTGTTTTGGAGTTTGTTACGTTAATGAACACCAGGAATGTTCAACATGTTGAAAAGGAACCCACTGAAATGCTCATGTGGAGGGAGTGGGTTTCTGCTGTTGTAATTAAGAAATATAATTGCATGAGCAGGATGCTTCTGTCCACTGTGGCTCTTTGATGCTGCTACAGTTGCGTAGCTGAGTCATTAGACAACTGGACCCAGCTAGGGGAAAGTTCTCCCAGCTCAGGGTTGTATGAGCTGGCTTTTACACTGCCCCATGTGGGCCCCACCAGAAGCCCTGCTTTGGATGTATATGAGCATGGACAGGAGTAGGATGGGGCAGGGCCACAGCACGAAGCACGGTGGGGATTCCAGGCAGTGCTGCTACCGTAGGCAGCTGGAGACAGGCAGCCTTTCAGGGCTGTCTTAATCTAGAGGCCTCCACAATAGCCCAGAATTGGGAGGGCACCAAGCCACCGTTAGTCCCTTTCCTCTAGCCTCAATGTGCTGTGCCCTGCCTTTTAATGGCACAGCAAAACATCTCACCCCATGCGTTTAAATGAGGATTGTGCATTCTGGTTCCACAAGAACCCCAAATAAATCTTAAAGAATCTATCTGGAGTCCACTAACCGTATATTTTTGGAAATTTTATTTATTCAAAACTGTGACTTAAAAAAAAGTCAACCCTCTTGGATTTAAAAAAAAAAAACAAAAACCAATTGAATCATTGTTGTGCAGGGTTTCTGCCTAACATTGCCTAGACCTCAAATTTCAAATGTGGATTTCTAGGGCCAGATCGTCAGCTGGAAGTTGGCATAGTTCCATTAAAGCCAATGGAGCTGTGCCGAATTACACCAGTTACGGATTTGGCTCACAGTGTGAAACTTTGCTTGCCTTTTGCTGTATGGGCACAGCAACAAAAATGCTCCTATGGATGCCTATGGGGTATCAGTACTTATGTGGAATTGGAGCTCGTGCTGTTAAGCACTGATGTATTTTTGTTATTGGCGGAGTTTTACTTTAAGCTGTGTTGGGAAATCATAATGCCAGTCAGGAAGGGGTTAAAGAAGCCAGCCATCCCACCCTTACACCCTGCCTCCTCCTATCACCGTCACCCACCCACCCTGTTGTCCTATTGAGCATAAATAAAAGTCCTGGCTTTGTCCTCCGTGAGAACAATACTCATATGTATGAACTAAAGCCAGTACGTTTGCATCTCTCTTCTATTAGGCAAAGAAGGCGAATGTGAAGAATTTTTAAATTCAGGATCTGTTTCAGCGATTTTATTGGACATGCAGAGTTTAACTGATCAAGAGAAAAGCCCATCTCCTGTCCCAGTAATCAGCTCTCCATGCCATGAAGAGTTTAACACTACTGTTCCCGAAGAGGTATTGTTCTATATTTTCTCTCTGTATATCACTATTTGACAACATTACTCATGCTGTAGTTGTATTACGGAAACCAACCCCCTGTGTCTTTAAGTTTTCTTGCTTGTTAGGCAGTTTCAGTAAAACTTCTCCATTTTGTTTGGAAAGTCCTTACTAGTATAGAATTTGTTTGAAAGCCACCAATCCCAAATTTGTGTAAACACAAAATCATATTTAATATCCAGAAATGATTTTAATATCAAATATAAGGTGGTTTCTGGAACTGTATTCTCACTGATTTTATGTAAAATCTTATTTAAAAGCTTATTTTCACTTACCTGAAATAAATTTGAGACTATTTTAAATCAGTTAAAATATATACTATAGTATATTTAAAGGGGTGCAGTCTACTTGGTATCTTCTCCATTTCCAAAAATGAGTTATAAGTAGTTTATGATCTGTCCCATGCCAACATCCTTGATTTTACAAGCATGTTTTCCTATATTTAAAATATTTATCTCTCCCCCAAAGCACTCATGCAAAATGAGGAACTAGCTGATTATACAGAGAAAACCAGTGACAATAGCTGTAAACCAAATGCTGTCAAATGCACTAAGCAAGCAAACTGAAACATACTATCTCATTCCCTGGCTCTCCCCGACCCATCCCCAACACACACATGTTTCATTTATAGTTATCTTCAGGGTACCTTGTAACAGTGAATCAGAAAATTTCAGAGAGGTGTGATTCTTTTGAGTTGATGTCCCTTTAAACCTAGGGCATGGCCCTGCATTCCTTCAGCTGGCGATCCAGGTGAACAGGCCGTGCAGGATTGGGCACTAAGAAAGAGTACTGTATCATGACAGTGATGTATAGTGTCAGGCAATATCTTACACCGAGATAACGTGTGAGTAAAAGTCTTGTTGACTTCTATGGGACTGCTCATGTGTGAAAAGTTACTCATTTGTGTAGTGAGATTATGTCCCTAATTTTTATTTAGTATATTTACAAGTCTGGTGCTTCTGCCTTCTGGAAGACTCTGAACAGCTTGGAATAGGGTGTTTGCCTCCAGGGGTTGAATTTATATACGCATACATTGTTTTCTTGAGTCTCTTTTAAAGAAATCGAGAACAATGGTGAAATGTATTACTGTAGCGCCTAGAAGCCCTCATCATGGATTGGGACCACACTGTACTAAAGGCTGTACAAAGCCAGACCAATCCCGGCCTCAAAGAGCTTACAATTTCAGTATAAGACACGACACAACAGGTGGAGATACCCAGCTGCATTCTACCAGCAGTTTCATTCACAAACATGTCTTGCATTTGCATTGTAAAATAATGGGGTTCTTTTTAGCCGATGTGGTACTGTCCTGTTACAGATCTGTCTCATCTTACGCTGGGGTTATGTTCTGCAGTCAGCGCCTAAAGCGAAAATCGCATATAGTCAAAATTACATTGAGTGTAATGGTGGGCAGAATCGCCCGCACTACAGAAGCAGTATTTAAATTGTTATTTTTCTCTTTTTTTGTTTTGTTGTTTTTGTTTTTGCCGACCGCGTAAAGCTGAAATTGCGCATGTTAAATGCGCCTAAGATGCGACAGACCTGTATACATCATGTATTTAAACTGTTTCTTGTGATTGTTAATATCTGAGATAATAAAAATTGAAAGTTAAAAGTATAATTTTCTCTTACCTTTTGTGTTTGTTAGTTTATATATTGTGCCTCTCTGTTTTGCTGAACAGAGGCCCAATCACTTAAACACATGGTCACATCCCATTGAAGTTGCATTTAATGAGACTTAAACACATGCATAAAGTTAAGCACCTGCTTAAGTGTTGCACTGACCAGGGATGGATTTACACAAGTGCATAAAGTGAATTCAACTATTAACATTATGTAGGTATTTAATAGGATGTTAGAGAAATTACTTTTAAAAAAATCCCTCTAAAATTTAATAGAAAATTCCTTTGTACAGGATTTTTTGAACCATGCTATAGAAATGAAGAGCAAGCTTATAATTTTCTATTGAATCCGACAGGATGTTTCAAATAACCTATGAGAAAGTTACAGTTTTCTATTAAATTCCATCGGACTTTCCCAGGTTGTATTTTTGTCTTTTAATTTTAATGCTATGGATACATTTTACTGTTATGTTCTGATATGTGTCTGAGTAGTCCCATCGAACCCAATGGGATGCTTCCCATGCATAAAGCTGTGCATGCGTAAATAAATGATAGGATTAGGCCAGAAGCCCAGGTTCAGCAGAGACCTTAAGTGTGTGTTTAAATGCTTTGCCGAATCAGGGCCTTAGTGCTTAGAGCCAGAGAGGGGCACTTTACATTTAAAAGAAAATAAATACCGTAGCTTAAATAATTGGCACCCTTGATGGAAGTCTCAGAGCAGCCAAGGACTGAACAGAGATGGAGAGTGAACTATTATTTCATGTCATGGGGGGGCGGGGGAGGGAGGTCCATAAGGGAGATGCATTGACCAGGCAGCATCAAGAGGCTTATGCTGCTTTTATCCATCCTGTTACACCTGCTCTGTATAACAGAGGATTTTAAGCTTCAGTGTTGTCAGCCTGGCCCATCTTTATAAGCACTAAACTGTGTTTATAGTAAAAAGAAAATGAATTGAACCATATGCCTGAGTCAGACTTTTATTTTTGTCGCTGATCTATTTGATTTTTATTTTCATACAGTGATTGTGTAGCGTTTGCCCACTCTAATGATGTGTCCTTTCTTCTTTTAGAACTCACTACAAATTCACACCAGCATCTTGCAAGTTTCAATCCCCGCTTTTCCACCAGCACCCGAAAGCCCAGAAGCAGCTACCGAAAAAGTAAAAGCACAGCCTAAACCAGAAGTTGCAAGTGAAGTGAGGTATAGTTATTACAAACTATTTCTAACTGGTATGTAAAGTCAAAGTTCTGTTACAAAATGTTAGGTGAAATTGTGTTTATTAGTGACTGGACAATTAGAGTATTAAGTCTGTTTCCTCAAACTAGCACTGTCACATATTATAACATCCATCTAGGACTGAAGTATATGCTCACCAAACCCATTTGTTTTCACATTTCTATTATTGTTGTAGTTCATTATAGCACCAATAGTGTGCTACGTGCTTGCTGACAAAGAAGGTGTTGACATTAATAGGATTGTTGTGGGGAGCAGTTGCCCAATAATGCCCCCTGACTGGCTGAATGTGGCACGATAGGTGCTCCCTGCCTCAGCTCCTTCCCTGCCAGTGGTACTAGAGCTGTGGCTTAGCCTTCTGGCCAAGTCATAAACAAAAATTAACCCCTCTGGGGTAGCAAATGTCCAACTAAGAAGTCCCAACAAACAAAAAGGTGGTTCTACTCTTTGCGGGTTTCTCTTCACCCCACCCTCAGGGACCTGTTCCCAGTTTCTGGGCTACCTTTGAGAGTCTTTATGGCTCTGGGATAGAGCACTCAGCCCCTACGGTATTGTTCTGAGCCCCTGCTGGGCCCTGCTCTTGTAGAGCACCGGATCCCCGGGCTGGTTCCACTGGAGCAGTGGTTCTCAACCAGGGGTACGTTTATCCTCAGGGGTATGCACAGGTCTTCCAGGGGGTACATCAACTCATCTAGATATTTGCCTAGTCTTACAACAGGCTACATAAAAAGCACAAGCTAAGTGAGTACAAACTAAACTTTCCTATAGACAATGACTTGTTTAGACTGCTCTATATACTATACACTGAAATGTAAGTACAATATTTATATTCCAGTTGATTTATTTTATTATTATATAGTAAAAATGAGAATCTAATCAATTTTTCAGTAATAGAAGTGTCACAGCACACTGTCCGATTTTGTAAGCAAGTAGTTTTTAAGTGAGGTGAAACTTGGGGTGGTACGCAAGACCAATCAGACTCCTGAAAGGGGTACAGTAGTCTGGAAAGGTTGAGAGCCACTGCCCTGAAGTACCCTTCTCCTGCAGACCCTGGCTCAGAAACTTACAGGAGCCTGCCCATTCCTTCTAGTTCCACAGGGAAGACTGATCTCCCTCAGCCCTTTTACAAGGCCTAGGTGTCCATTAAGCTGCCCCTTGACCCTCCTTAGCCATGCCCCCTCAGTCTGGGAAGCAGCTAATTAATTATGGCCTGTGTGTGGCTGGTTCCATTTCCCCCTTTAAGACCAGGATGAACATAAACTGATGTAATGCAGTGGAGAATCAGGATAATTGTTTTTACTTTATATATATATAGCTTAGTTTTAGATGCAATATCATAATATGTAGTGTGAATTTGCTGTAAGTGATTTGCAGTCAGAGATTTTTAAAAAATCCTGCAAAGCACTGCCAAACCCAAACCAAAACTGAGAATGACTAGCCAGTACTGGTCACAGGAGCCATAAATAAGCTACCAGGAAGAAGACAAATCACAGTTTCAAGAAGTCTGAGAGATTGATTCCCTTGAGGCTGGCATATGACAATGAAATTGGGTTTTTCTAGCCTGAGGCATAAGTGAGTAAAGATTTTACTGAGGAGCATTGGTTGAGATTTTTAAAGCCAGCTAGAGGATTACAGCCATAACCACAGAACTCCCAGTAAAACTAATGAGAGGTGTTTAGTTAAATTCCTTAGCTGGGTTTTGAAGATCTCAACCTTTATTTTTAATCTATAATAATATGGGATGTTAGGAATCCAAATGCCATGAAAACTCATTGATATAAGACTGTCTTTGACTTTAGTGTAAAACTAGAGCAGACAAGTGCTGAAGCGTGCTTTCTTTGGCCCTGATCCAGGAAAGCATCTCCACCCAGGACAACTTGTGCTTAAGTGTTTTCCTGAATCAGGGCCTCTGTCTTTCTCTGCTCTCCCTCCCTCCTTCCCACTCTTCCACTGGTTCCCATATTTCTTCATGCTGTGCTGCCACTCATGTAGCTCTAGCCTTAAGCAATGTGAATCTCATTTCTTGTTCATTTTCTCTATTTTTAAAAACAATCACTGTGACCTGACTCATTGCCAGAGTTCCCATTATAGCCCGCTTGTGTCTCCATTTCTTGCAAGGCATGTGAGACCATTACACATGCTGTGACCTCTTAATTTACTCAGACTCAATTCCTGAATATGTTGGTTAGCCTGCGGTGCTTGAAGTGATGTAGGAAGTCTTTGCCATGCTTCTTGAGTTCACTCCCACCCTTTTTCTTTTATAACAGGAGATGACAGAAGGAAAGATTTGATTTGTGGTAATATACAGCCATTCAGGTGAAAAAAGAGAGAGTTAAAATTCACTAGTTGAGAAGATAGGATGTATTGATGGAATTCTTAGGTATCTTATAATGTAGTACCTTGTCTGTTTTACAGTGAAGGGACAACATCATGTTCCTCCGTAGAAACACAGCCATGTGACAGTCCATTGTAAGTACCATATCAACCAATGAAATGGTTCTACTTAGACACCTTTCTACCATATTTTTAAAGAATTTTTTTAATGATCACACGAAAATGTGTGTAGTTATTCTAACCACGTTAACTCATTTTAAAATAATTTGGTGATGTTGTTAGTTTTCTGCTCTGATAATTTCTAATGCTCTTTCTATAAATGTACACTAGCGTCTCATTCTGTTGCAGTATGAAATGTCTTCAGTCAAGTCATGTAACATCAGTGGGCTTGGGGAATTACATTTTTTTTTTTTTTTTTAAATACCAGGGCCGGCTCTAGGATTTTTGCTGCCCCCCTCCCCCCACCCGTTTTTTTCTTACCCCACCCCTGGCCCCGCCTCAACTCCGCCCCTTCCCCAAATCCCCAACCTTGCCTCCTCCCCCCAGGCTCTCAAACCTGGGAGGGAGGGGGAGCAGCGGTGCGCCAATCAGCGGTTTTGCACCCCGTGGCGCACGAGTGGCAGCAGCGGAGGTGATCTAGGGCAGCCGGGGCACATTTTTAGGGGCGGCATGGCCGACGCCAGAATGCCACCCCTAGAAATGTGCTGCCCCAAGCCCCAGCTGTTTTGCTGGTGCCTAGAGCTGGCCCTGTTAAATACGTATGCAGCTACACACAGATGCTGAGATCAGCTCTGCATGGGAAGGGTCAGCTCAGGCACCTCCCAGTTCCTAAGGATGCACCCCCCTTTGGCATGTAAACCCAAAATTATACCCTCTTGCACTAACCAGAAAACTGTACAGCGGACGCTCATAAAATTCGCCCCTTCCCTCAATGTGGAGAGAGATAGGCAACAGCTTTCTGCCCTCAGTTATGATTTCCACACATTGGTTTTAGACAAAACAAAAACAAGTTTATTAACTGCAAAAGATAGATATTAAGTGATTATAAGGGATAAACAGATCAAAGCAGATGGTGTTTTTGTTTATTTGCTAGGTAATCTAAATTTAATATACTAAAGAGATTGGATATGAGTAGCAGATTCTCACCCTAATTGTTTTTTTACTCAGTTTGCAGAGATTCTTGAGGGCAAGCTGCACTTGCTTGCAGCTTAAAACCCTCGGTATTCCTTTCACAGGCTAGAAATCCCTCTAGCCTGGGTCCAGCCCTTCTCCCCTAATCCAGTCTTTGTTCCTCAGGTGTTTCCAGCAGTTGTCTTGGGCGGGGAGTCAGTGAAGAACCACGATGATGTCACTCCCCTGCCTTAAATAGCTTTTGCATATGGCGGGAATCCTTTGTCTACCCTATTGGTTCCCACGCCCAGTCAGTGGAAGAACACTGGTATTCCAATATGGAGTCCAGTACCAAGTGACTTGGTCATATGCCCCTGTAGGGTCGCAGCAGCCATGACTCGGAGGCTGTTTGTAGCATCCTCAGGAAGGCTCCCGGTGGGAGATTAGCATCTTCTAAAACCTATTGTTTTCCCTAATGGCCCTTCTCAGCCAGCCATTTAGACTGATTGCATTCTGCCTAGTGGGCATTCCCCAGGTGTAAGCACATTTGTAATAGATGCATAGACAATATTCCTAACTTAAGATACAAACATGATACATGCATACAGATAGGATAATCATATTCAGTGAATCATCACCTTTTCCATGATACCTCACATGACCTATCTTGCATAAAATATATCAGAGTTATGCCATATCATAATATTACTATGAAGAATATGGGGTGTAATGCCACAATGTACACATGACTTATGTTTGTCTTTTATGGTAATGACAAAGGGACATTGGCTAGTGTAGAGGAGCGGACTCACCTCTGTGGTGCCTCCTACTGGTAGTCTCCGGGAATTAGCTCATTTCAGCATTGGAGCGCCCCCTGCAGGCCGGTGGTCTGCCTGTCCTCCAGCCCCCGTGTCCCTCCTGGACCCTGGTGCCCTTTTATCTGGGGTGCTGCCCCCTGGCAGTACACCCCTCAGTACTAGAGTCTCCCCTCCCCGGGGAACCCCCAACCACTATCCCTACCTCGCCTCAGAATAAGTCCATTGCCAGTCACCAACTAGCCCCCACTCCCTGGGGCAGACTGCAGTATAGGCCACTCATCACAGGCAAGGTTGGGTTTGGACCTGCTGCCTTGGCCTACCCCTGGGCTGCCCTCTACAACCCCCAGTACCCCTTGACCTCCTACCAGGCTGCAGCCTGGGGCTTTCCAGGCTGGAGCTCCCCAGCTCCTCAGCCTGTCCCCAGCCCTGCTCCACTCAGGTACTCTGTCTCTAGCTCGCTGCAGCCAGGCCCTTCTCCCTTTGAAGGCAGAGAGAGACTGCTTGGCCTTTGCCTCACAGCCTTTTTATATAGGGCCAGCTCCCAGCCACAACCTTCCCCCAGAGCTGTTTTAAGCCCTTCAGGGCAGGAGCGGGGTAACCACCCCGCTACAGCTAGCTAAAGAGATTTGTCATGGGAAATTAATTTTAACCTCAGTCATTTACCTTTATTGTCCACTGAGATCAATGGGACTGCTTACTTGCTCAAAGGTAAACATGTGCTTAAGTTGTTTCCTGAAAAGGGGCATAAAGCCATCACAATTATTATATTGCTTGTGTGTGCGCATACTAGGCTCCTTGCGTCGGCCCTGCACGTACTCACCAGAAGCGTGCGTGACGATGTACAGCTGAGTGCACCATGGGTAGGTATCCCAGTGTGCAAACCACCACCATCCAGTGCACTGTCTTTTGGGAAGTTTTGACAATGCATGGTGAGGACTTGGAGCAAGGGGTCAACTTCTCAACATGCAACTGTTGCCATCCCATAATGTCATCTATATCTCATAATTTTTGCACCTTTATAAAAAAAATCCCACAAACCCACATGGCATTCCTTGCTGTCCGCATCTCTGACAGAAGCATGAAGCCTGCACAGCTCTCACTAATGTTTTTTTTAATAAATGGAGATATCCTATCTCCTAGAACTGGAAGGAACCTTGAAAGGTCATTGAGTCCAGCCCCCTGCCTTCACTTGCAGGACCAAGTACTGATTTTGCCCCAGAACCCTAAGTGGCCCCCTCAAGGATTGAACTCATAACCCTGGGTTTAACAGGCCAATGCTCGAACCACTGAGCTATCCTTCCCACCCCAACAGTTATAACTGTTGCAAGCACAGGATGCGTGATCCTTCAGTATTTGCAGAGTCATAAGAAGAACCAAATCAGCGGGGAACATGAGAATTTCCTGCAAGGGACATAGCGAGAATCAGTTCAAGGTTGTGGGTGGCATTCATGGAGCAGCTGCAAATGGCAGAGTGCCACTGCTGGGCCCAAGAAACGAGCACTGACTGGAGGGATTGCATCGTACTGCAGGCTTGGGATGACAAGCAGTAGCTGCAGAACTTTCAGATGTGCAAGGCCACATTCCTGGAACTGTGTGCCAAGCTCACCCCAGCCTTCCATTGCAGGAACACAGAATGAGAGCTGCACTGATGGTGGAGAAGTGAATGGCGATTGCACTGTGGAAACTTGCAATGCCAGATTGCTGCTTGTCAGTAGGAAATCATTTTGGAGTTGGAAAATCCACTGTGGGGGCTGCTGTCATGCAAGTGTGCAGGGCCATTAATTATCTCCTGCTATGCAGGACTGTGACTCCTGGCAATATGCAGAATATAGTGGATGGATTTGCAGCAGTAGGGTGGGGCGATAGATGGGACACACATCCCTATTTTGGCCCCAAAGCACCTTGCCCCAGAGTACATTAATAGAAAAAGCTGCTTTTCTAGCATTATGTAATCATTGTTGGATTACCGGGGGCGCTTCGCTGAGATCAATGTGGACTGGTCAGAGAAGGTGCATGATACTCGCCTCTTTAAAAACACAGGACAGTTAATGAAGCTACAAGCAAGGACTTTCTTTCTGGACCAATGGATTAACATTGGCCATGTTGATGTGCCAATAGTGATCCCAGGGGACCCAGCCTTTCCCTGGCTTCGCTGGGTCATGAAGCTGTACACTGGCCACCTCAACAGCACCAAGGAAAGATTCAACTACCAGCTCAGCAAGTGCAGAATGACAGTTGAATGCACTTTTGGAAAATTGACGGCACACTGGCATTGTTTACTCACAAGACTGGATCGCAGTATGAAACACATTCCAATGGTATTGCTGCCTGTTGTATCCTGCATAATATCTGTGAAGCAAAGTGGGGAAAGTTGCCACTGTTGTGGAGGGCGAAGGTGGAGCAGCTGTCGTCTGAGTTTGAACAGCCAGATGCAAGGTTTATTAGATGAACTCAATGTGGAGCTATATGGCTCATGGAGGCTTTGAAGGAGCACTTTAACAGTGAGCCAGAATAATGCATTGTGGTGTACTGTGCTCAACCTGGCCATACACTTTTGGGGCATGTTAGACATTGTGAGATGCTTGGTGTACATCTGTGAATATACACTGTCAATGCACCTATTAATTTTGCGGTGCTTGCTGTCCATTTAAGATGATTATACTGTTTGTCACTGATCCTATGAGTTGTCTCACTTTGTACAGTAACAAGTAAGTGGGTGGTTTTAGAGATGCTAGGCATTCTGCAACATATGTTGTAAGCTAATAAAGAGGAATTATTTTCCAAATAATAGAATTTTATTCAATAACAAAACCAGTGCAAAGAAAAATCTGTGCAATGTAAAACTAAATACATGAAAAACTTAATAAATTAGTGGAACAGAACTTAACAAGGAGAGAGAACATTCATATCCATTTTACCTACGCATATGGCAATTGTGGCTTTCACAAGTCAGTGTACTTGAAGCTGTGGTTTTCCTAATGTCCCCAGTGTGGAGTGGTGGAGTTAAGAATGTGACCCCTAATGCCAGGGGGAATATTGAGGACAGGTGGAGAGAGGTGCTGTAATGGAGTTCACCATGGACTGCAAAGGGAAGTGAGCCCGTGACTGTTGAACCTCTCAGTCTGTGACAGTCTGCAGCATATGTGTTTGCTGCTGTTGAAGCCCCATTGTGTCCTGGTGCATCTCCCTCTCTTTTTCCTGCTGGGACTCTTGGGCCTTTCTCCTGTCCGTTCTTTCCTTCTCCAGGCTATCTGCAGTGTTCACATTTCAGGCCCCTTGCTTGTGGTTTAATGCAGCACTGTCTTGCAGGATCTCACTGAACATGTCATCCCGAGTCCTCTTCTTTCACCTCCTTCTTTGGCTCAGGCGTTCCAGGGGTGTGGAGAGGGAACGCCTCAAGGGTGCAATGGCAGCAACTGCAGAAAAAGCACATAGAGGTACCGTTGTCAGTGTAGTCATAATGGAAAGTGAAACTTGCGATTCAGAACTTCCTTCCCTTGCTCCCATAATGTTTTAAGCAAGACATGCTCGCTGACATGTCTGCTTCTGAATGCTTGTGTATGGCACCACTCACAGCCATGGTGAATACATCCCGCCAGGGTGAGGGAAATGAGGAGGGAATTGCTCAGATGCATGAAACTGAGTATAAGGCGATGACACCGAATACTGGCACCATTTTCCACAGGCAGTGGTGATTTTAGCTGATATGTCTCTCCAGAGGGTAACAAAAGCACAGAGAGCGCAGCTGCTGCTGGCGTCCCGGAACTGCCCTGGCTCATATCCTGCTACCCTGTGCACTGCAGTGGTGCCTGCCAAAGTTATTGCCAGCTGGCGTGTGAAAATGCCCTACTGCAAAGGAAGAAATAAGGCTGTCATCCTCGGAAACATTCGGGAGAGGACTGCAGAGTACCTCCATGAAAGTGTCATTAAGATCTCTCAGGAGGATTCAAGGGACATCCCTGTGTACAGAAACAAACTGCTCCGCATGGTCTCCCTTCCCTAACTCTAGAGGGGAATGAAAAGCAGATAGCAGTCCTACAGCTCTTTGTTGTACTTCTAGTACAAGTCAATTCATGAAAAGTCGATAGCTGTGTCCTGTTAAGTTGGGAGTGCCATCAGTACATCATTGTGATGGGAAATACATTTACACTTCCCCTGCTTTGGGCTCACCCGTGCCCAACTGCTGGGACTGACTGGACTGCAGTGGAATCTCAAACAGGTCCTGGCTCATGTCATCCCTCATCTTCCTCCTCGTCCTTGCTGTTCATGGCAGGAGTCTGTGTCTCGGTCTCCTAGGAGGTATCCACAGTGTTGATGGGGTCTCTGCCAAGTATGGCATACAGCTCTTCTGTACATCGACCATATGGGGTGCTTACATCGGTGGGAGACAAATTTAAGTGTAGACATGTGCACAATTAGGTTGACGCAAGGCAGCGTGTGTCGACCTAACTTCATAATATAAACCAGACCTATGTCTCATTGAAAGTCATTTCTGAAAATAGGACTTGGGTTACGTTTTCAAAAGCAGCTCAGTGACTTAATAACCTAAGTCTCTGAAAATGAAATTTGGCAATACCTGTTGTTGACAATGTTGTGTCTTTCTTTTAAAATGTTTCCTAGTTCAGTTTTTTCAATTTTTTTTAACAAGTGAAATAACAGAGTGTTTTTAAATGTCCACCTAAATTGCTTGAATGAAACCTTTACAAAATGGTTACTGTATGAATACATGCAAATTAAACACTAAGAGCTTGCAAGTTATGCGTGCAATTTGGCTCATGCAAGTACATATTTTGGATGTCTATTTCAGCCTACCTTTTGGAAAATTTAATTTAAAATAAGAAGCAAAGAATTTCAGAGTTAAACAGCCTGTCACTCCATCATTAGCTCATCCTCTTGTACCTTAACATAGCAGTAATTATGCCATGGAAGATCTCCTGGCAATACCTAGCCACCACATGGGAGGAGTTAACAAGGGAGGGCTGTAATACAATCTTTATATAGTTCTTTAGAATACATTTGCCTTTGAGACAATGGGGTCTAGCTTCGTTAACTCATAATCATTTTGATTTTTATGCTCTTATTGTAGAGTGTCAGTCCTGCAAAAATCCAGCAGTCTGGGCAATTTGAAGAAAGAGGCATCAGAAGTGGTTGGTTTTGTTTTTTAGTCCTTTCTTTCCCCTTAATACTGAGGCCCAGATTGTCTACGCCAATTCTGGCCCCCTGAATGGTGCAAGGAGCTGGAATCTGGCCTGAGCCGGCTAGATGAGAAGTCCTGTGGTGGTGGGGAGGTTTTTTAGCCTTGGTCTAAGGGCTGGTGGGGTCGATCTAAGTTACTCAACTTCAGCTACGTGAATAACGTTGATGTACTTAGATCAACTTACCGTGGTGTCTTCACCGCTGTGAGTCGACTACTGCCGCTCCCCCGTTGACTCTGCTTGCACCTCTTGCTGAGCTGGAGTACAGGAGTCAACAGGAGAGCTAGACTAGACACGATAAATCAATCCACACTGGATCAATCGTTGCCCGCCGATCCGGTGGGTAGTGAAGACATATCCTTAGGTGGCATGGAGTCAGTTCCTCTGCCTGCCTGCCCCAGATTACGTTTGGAGCAGCGCATAGCTCTGTTCATTCAATTTACAGCTAGCTGTGACCCCATTTGTAACAAAATCCTGTGGATATTAGCGAAGAAAATCTGTCCCTGAATATTTAGGGGTCTATCCTCTTACTGTATGAGGTATTTACATAAGTAAATCACCTGCACTCCAAAGCTGTGTCTTCATTAGGTAAAAAGGTGTATTCTTAATTCAAGTTACCTAACTAGAGGTAAAATCCTAGTAAAGACAAGGCAGTTTGGCATTGTCATGTCAGGTAGCAGGGCAAGTTGAAGACAAGGGGCCCCCAGCATCTCAGCAATAGAGATGGGTGAATGATGGAGATGGAAGAAACTGGAGGAGAGGGTGAAAAAACCTTCATCTGTCATAACGAGAACCAAAACTAAACAGGTCAGATCTGAGTCCCATTATATCCAAATCTGTGATAAACAGCTCTAGTTCAGGCTGACTGTTATTTGCAGGGCTATGGAAGGGAAAACCTGCAATTATACCCCATAAGATTTATTTGCACTGTGCTCAGAGAGAGATGCTTTTTTACCAGCACTAAATTCATTTACTTTTTGTAATTAAAACAAGTCTTGGTTGTGCAAGGTCATTAATAAATCAGGATCTAAAAGGACTATATTATGAAATCCAAAACCTAAACAGAACTGCATGTATGGGGGAAAATAAAAAGTGACATTAATCTAGGGGAAGTATAGTTCTTAAGTGCTTCCTTTTGAAAAATAGAAGAGGAAAGAAATCTCACTATTTTTAACTTAAATGAATTAAATAATTAGGTAACTAAGAATTTTAACACTTCTCAATCCTTCCCAAACAGGACAAAGAACCTGTACAGAAACCAGCAGAGGTAATTTTTTTGTGTGTCTTCGTGTGAAGCAATGCAGAGAGCAGAAGGTGTTTTAAATAGCGTCGTTTTATTAACATTGTATCAGAATTTTGAAGGGAGAATAGCAGACCTGCAAGCAAGGTTGTGGAGTGTGATTCAGAGAATATATTCGTGTCTCCACCATCACTTTGTGTCAAGTTTATATTCTCTCACTCACTCTTGTCTTCTCACACGTGGCTCTTCATTTTGACTGGCTGAGAATAAATAAAATCACCCATTAGCTATTGTTCCCCACCTTCTCTTGGGGCAAACATATTCAAATCACTCTGTCTCCTAGTTGAGGTTCTCCCCTCACCTATACTCACCCGACCCTTTATGTGGTATGCTGTCCTGGCTAAGCAGGACTCCAGGGGGCTTGCAGCCCAAACCATTGATGCTTCTCCTGAGCCAGCCAGAGAATTCCTTACAGAGCAGCACAAGCAGTTCCTGTTCCCACATGGCAGAGTACATGCTGCTGATTAAGCATGCTCATCCCTTGACAGCCCAGGATCAAGGGATATAGAGTGTCTCCAGCCCTGCAACCCTGTGAGGTTACACATTGCTCCACCACAAACTAACAAAGCTGGGTCTCAGATTTGTTGTTTAGCTTTGCAGCATTTGTAATTAACTTGTTTTTCTACCTTGGAAATCTTCCAAGTTCCCATTGTTTTGGAGCTTATCTTTTTACAGTGGTTGCCATTAAAAAGTAACCATTTACCAACCATTATCTAGTACACAGCCACTGTTTCCTATTCTAAGTAATTTCAGTGAATTACTGAAATTCTAAGTAATGGGGAAGAATTGTTGTATCTTAAATACCACTTTTATAGTCATGACTGTGTTTTTCAGCAAAAGGAGAATTGTGTTTATCTTGCCAATCAGAGACCATGAGAGGTTAAAAGTCGTATGTTTAAAAACCCAGACTAAAAGAATGTGCTTATTAATATTACAATCATCTTAGATTATCAAAGCTGCCAGAATTTTACAAATCTAATTTGTCTCCACCATTTATGCCATTTGTTTGCTGCTTCTGTGTCTTTCAATTGGACAATGGAAATAGGCTGCTAGTCCAGTGATTTTCATACTGTGCTCTGCAAACCGCTCATGGTCCATGGAGACTTTCTGGCAATGTGCAGAGAACTGGCCAGTCATGAGGTGCTTGTTCTTCCTCCCTCTTTCCAGAAACTTTCAGTGGGAGATGAGGGAGCTCAGGACTTCACGGGATCAAACCCTATGTGAATGTGTGGTTAATTTATAATTTTAAAGGGCCACTTTTGCAAGATCTGACACATTTAGTACAGAAATGCTACTGTTAAACAGGTGGTAAATATAATTGAGTCACGAACACATTTTAACTGAAGATCTCGCTTATTTAATCTAGACTCGGTACATGCATGCTATAGTCTATTTTACAGTGCAAATGCTACCTTTATTTCCAGATTACCTTTCAGAATTGACTGTGCACAATTAAAAGCTTTTTGTAGTTCAGTAAGATTAAGTTCTGAAGTTTTGTTTTCCTGATGAATCAGACTAAAGCTCCCATGGAAGGTAACAAGTGTGGAACCCTTCCTCCAAAATCCCCAAGCCATAGTGGTCCCGGAGATGAGGACAGTTTTGGTACCCGAAAAGCCAGATCTTCATTTGGACGAGGCTTTTTCAAGATAAAAAATAACAAGAGGACAGCAAGTGCTCCTAATTTGGGTAGGTACAACGCTCCTGAAAGCATCTCCAGTGTATTTTGTACAAGAGTCTTTAGTAACGATGGGGGGTTCTTTTTATGCATATTGTAGCTATCATAAACAGGGGCAGGAGCAGCCACAGTATGACTCGAGGAACTGGAGTAACTGACGGCTGTGCAAGAAAAATGCTGTGCAAATGCAGTTCAATCCAACCCTTGCCTTGACCTCTTTGCTCAGACCCTGTATAGCATACTGCAATTTTAAAGTAGCAGTTTCCTTGCTGAAATGCAGTGGTTCATATGCATTTTTCTCCTGCTCCAACCTCTGCTCAATATCTTAATCTTATCACAAGAGCAGTGTTGTTACCACAGTCCAATATTATACCTACAATAACACCGCTACTACAGTTGTCTTCCGTCTTTTTATTAAAAGTGTCGGTAAAATGTGGGTACCTGAGATACATCTCTCCCCTGGGAGAGGAGCAGAGATAGACCTCCATCTTTCAGAAGTTTAAATGGGATTACTGTCTCCTTGGTCAGAATAAGTCTTCCACTCTTGCCTACTTAGTGGTCATTCCGATCCTGTGCCCCAGGGAGTTAATTTACCCACAGCCTTGTTATATATGGCCCATGTCTTCCTCTCCCATATGTAATATGAAAATTGATTGACCTACAGGGAACAGATTTCAATGATTAGACCAGTTGTCTCGTCCCACTAAAATGTTTTTGTGCCCATTTCTTCATACGATGTCTGCAGTGTAACAAAAATAGCCATTTTAAAATAATCCTTACTGGTTGAAAGCAGTGGGGTATAGCGGTCACAGTAGAGGACTGGGAGATGGGACCCTGGGTTCTGCTCCTAGCTCTGCTATGAATTTGCTTTATAAATCTGAGAAAGTCACTTACATTGTCTGTGCTTCGGTGTATCCATTTGGAAAACTAGTCAATAATACTTGTCTCCTTCATAGGGGTATTGTGAGGCCCAGGCACAATGAATTATGACACATGCAATCTTTTACTTTCTTGTGCTCAAATGCTGATTGAAATCATCGGGATGTTGTTTTACCCTCATTAATATATAGCTTTGCTATGTTACATTTTGGTGAGGAAGGGATTAACCATGTATTGGTAATCCTAATCTGTGTGTGAATTCAGTGGTGTGTGTGGTGCATGTGTCTGTTTTACTTTTCTCCCCTTGTCTTGTATTTTGCCAGTGTAAATTTTGATGTATGTTTTACCTTGTTGTTCTGCGTATTCTCTCCCATTGTGCTGCGTGTGGTTATGTGCATTGTTTGGATATCTGAAGATCGCAGTCGAAGTGCAAGTGCACCTACGTTAGGTATAGTAGTCCTGCATGTCTGCCTGTACCAGTGCTTTGCTGTGATTGCTGCTAACAGCTGGTTATGGCCATGAATTTTTAAAACCGAGCTAGAAACAAGATCTCTGTTGAAACACTAAAATGTATGTTCTGTTTAACACTGGCCGACTACTCAAAGTCTGCTGCATTGTTTCATGATAACCACTACTAATGAGACACATTGCGGGTAGACTTGCGAAGGTTAATGAACCTCCGAACACAAGGTTACTCATCAAGGCAAAAAAAGAAGGTAGAGAATGGGAGGTAATTGTAGAAGTGTGTGTAATCTACAGAGGCCTGGCCACGCATTCTGCTCACTTTTATCGTAATGACTTGGTGGTTATTGAGATCATCATCTCTTTGTGTTGTCATCCAACTCAGTGCTTCTGGAAGATGCTAACAGGTAATGCAACATGAGTTTTGGCAGTATTTGTACGGCTTTAATTAAGCTAGCACTGAAGGGAGGGATACACGATTCCTCTTTTCCAAATAACTAAGGAAGAAATTAATGTAATAAACATCAGAGAGAAAAACCACACGTGACAAATGCTAGTCTGGTAGTTCTGGCGTGTGCTCAGCTATGCTGGTGGATGAGGGCAGTATAGGAACCGGAATGGAATGTGTTGCCTTTATGTACAGCCATGTAACCCTAAATCAGTGATGGTAATTGAAGGCGAATATGGTCCTAAGACACGACAGAAATAGAGGCAGTCTCCTTATTTCCCATTAGTGTTCCAAATTTCCAAACATCACTTTCATAAAACAGCTATTCTGAAGGATTATTTCAGTGATGAAGGCGATACAGTGAGTGGCTAGTACCCACAAACCTCTGCTTCTGATTCATTCAACCATGTCCTTCTGTTTCCCACCAAGAGTGCTGCTTAAATGTGTTTTTTCCTAAATTAGATTCCTTTCTAAAATACCGTACCTATACAGTAGCTCTATCCTCCAGCAATGAGCACCTCGTTCACCCATCAGTAGAGCTGAAGTGCTCCGAAAGCACATGTTAATATAAATGATATAGTTGCCTCTCTTCATGTTTGGCCATTAGAGAAGATATTGCTAATATGGGACCTGCTAATTGACCTTTTGCTAGGGCATCGAAACTTTGCCGAACTAAGGGCCACACTGGTGAGTTCCCAGGAGCTATAGGACCACGTCTAACTTGCATTAATTGGAGCAAATTGCAGCCACCTTCATCATTAACTTTAAGATATTAAACTATAGGTGTCAGTATATTGTGCTCCATCTTGATCCAAATGACTGGTAGTTGCTTCGTGAACCTTGTTTTCTCTTGAAAGGCAATACAGAGTTTATTTTTTTAAACAAATGATGGTTCCTTTAGCTGTCCATCCATATTAAAGATGATGAAGGTGGCTACAGACCGCTCTGTGGTCTCCAGGGGCTACATTTTGGCTATGGCTATTTCACTTTAACAGACTCCAGGCAGTAGATTTATAGTCACTCTTCTTCAATTTTGTTTTAAGCTTCCATTAGCGAATAAGTGATGTAAACAAACTCCTCATCGTTTGTTTGCCCACAGCTGTATGGCACTTGCTGGCACATCTCTGCTTAAGTAGAATATTAGATTCTGCAATTTGTTTAATTGTCTATTTAGCACCTTTTTCTGTTATTTGTTTTTCATTTTATAATTTTGGTTGGCAAGTACATTCTTGAGCAGTCCCCAGGTTCACCTGGAGTGGATATGAAGTCTCTGTAGACAAATACAGGATAAAGACGTAAGATTTCCATCATGGATGGCAACATGTTGTTTCCCTATGCAGTGGTGGGTATTAGATACATCCATCCTTTGGCTCTTAAATAAGAAGCAATGGCTTTTTAGTCAGGACACCACCCAAAGTTCATGGTACTTGTCTGTGAAGGAGCAAAATATTCCACTATGTGCAGAAGCGTAAGGTCTTCTTTTCCCAATTGCATTTCTGAGTCAGAAGGAGATGGCTGTTGGTAGATCTTGCTAGATGGGGATCTAATCAGAAATTGCATTTTATTATCAGGAAAACTGGTGTGAAAATGCTTTATAGTGCTTAGGGCATCCTTGGGTACTACTCCCTGCTGTGCCACTGGATTCCTGTGGGGCTTCCTTGTGCCTCGGTGTATCTGTCTGTAAAATGGGGGAAATAACTTTTCCCTGACAGAGTTATCTATGGCCTTAATTTATTAAAAAGCAACAGAGGGTTCTGTGGCACCTTTAAGTCTAACAGAAGTATTGGAGCATAAGCTTTCGTGGGTGAATTCACCCACGAAAACTTATGCTCCAATACTTCTGTTAGTCTTAAAGGTGCCACAGGACCCTCTGTTGCTTTTTACAGATTCAGACTAACACGGCTACCCCTCTGATACTTAATTTATTAGTAATTCATAAAGCATCTTGTGGTCTTTTGGTGCAAGGTACTTAACAAATGCAACATATTGATGTTATTGGGTGCTACCAGTTTTCAAACACTAGACCGCTGAAAGGAACACATTTTATCTCCTTTGGATCCCCTCGTTTTCTTAAAATCGATGGTTCACAGTAATTCCAGCAAAAGCGGTTACAGACTCAGTAATGTGCTCATAATGTGAAATGCAGATGAAGTACTGCCAGGTGAAGTTCTACTGGGGTTTGTTTTGTAATAGCTGAAACAGAAAAGGGATCTGCAGATCACTTGGATCTAGCTGGTTTGCCCCCTCGACCGAAAGAAACTGATAGCGGGCAGCTGTCTCCCTCTTCTCCAGACTCCAAGAAGAAAGCCAGAGGAATCAAGAAACTATTTGGAAGGTAAGTTTAAAAAAAAAAAAAAAAAAATGAACATCATGTAGGTTTGGATCATTAGGGGGATTGCTAACGGGATACGTAACCTTTCATCTCTAGGTCACCAAAAGTGCAGCTCAGGCTGGACATAACAAAGTCATTACCATTTGCAGTCTGTTTGGTGGCCTAGGTGGAATGACTTGGTCGTCTCAACACAGTTCCTAGTAAATCGTCATCCTTATCGCAAAGTCACTGCTGTGCCTGGCATGTTTTTGTTGGTTTTGTTGTTCTCTCTCTTAGTTCTTTGTTCTCAGCTTCTCATCCTTCTTCTCTCTCCCCCCCCCACCCCCCGGCCATTTAATAGCTTATGGCTTAGTGCAGATGAAAAGGTGCAAAAATTATTGCAGCTTATTTCAAGACTCCACAGTGTATTCCGTGATTGTGCCAATAAAGGAATTTATTCCTGGTTATCATATATTAACCTCCTTTACTTAGGCTTAAAAGGAGCCAGTCTACCACATTTAACCCGGATGATATGTCTGAGGCAGAGTTCAAAAGAGGAGGGACAAGAGCGACTGCAGGACCAAGACTGGGCTGGTCTCGAGATCTTGGGCAGTCTAACAGGTAAGAGGAGCTGCACTGAACCAGAACATGCAGTGCTTTTTCTGCTTCTATTTGCCCTTGTAGCAGGCTTTCGTTTTGTTCCTGTATTAAGAGGAATTGTGCTTTGCAAAAGTTAAGTTAGAGCAACATTAGCATTGCTAGCAAAAGGAAACAGGCAAGCCCTGGCTCTTTGGGATGTTGTCCCCTTAAGAGGATGGTTAGGAAATTAATGTACTAAGTATGGCCCCATACTGCAGTGTGAGTCACATGAGTGGAATCCCGCACCTGAGTGCAGTCCCATTGACTGGAGTGGGGCGCTCAGGCGAATGGGCTCAGGATCTGCCTCTATGGAGCTACACTGAAGTGAATGGGGCTGTACGTGGGTGCAGGTGTCAGGCCACCACATCGATTTCAGGCAGGATCAAGGCCTCGGTCATCCCATAAGCTGATAAAGTTCCCTTCATTATAATGTAGGTTACTGGAGTATCTTAAGTAAAGTATTTCAGTCGCATTTTAAAATTTTAAAGCCATCCTGGAACACACAGATTATGATGATGATGACTAATAACTTTCATCGTCATGTTTATTATGCTAGTGTCTCGGACTCAACAACTGAGATCAAGGTCCCATTTTGCTAGGTATTGTACAAACACAGAGCAATAGACATATCTTTTCCCAACTAGCTTACAGTCTAAATAATACAGGCACACATCTCTTCCTGTACATTGTCTCAGCTCTGAAAAACACCTATGAATTTGTAATTTTTTTAAAAAATATTTCTTCTGCTTTAGTGACCTGGATATGCCATTTGCTAAATGGACAAAGGAGCAAGTTTGCAACTGGCTCCAGGGCCAGGGTTTAGGTTCATACATGAATCATGGCAAACACTGGATACTGTCTGGGCAGACTCTCTTGCAAGCTTCTCAGCAGGATCTGGAAAAGGTAAGACATGTTAAGAAAATATTTACATTGGGTTAATTGTTAAGCATCGGTTTACATTTTGTGTGTGTGTAAGTCAGGGCTATGAGATGCAACTAAAATCGAAGAGCCCAGCAAGTGAATCTTTAAAATACATTTGTCTTTAGTAATGCAAAAAAAAATTGTTTTGTGTCTAACTTTAGTATGAATTTTAATGTTCATAATGAAAGAGGTAATTAAATGTATGATTTAACTGCAATAAATGTTGGCGCATCAACTAACTCTTCCAATCATTATATTTAAAAATATGTATTCAAATAAGGAAATCACTTGTTGCAATACCACTGGCTTATGATCCTGATTCTCCACTTCTTTGCACCTTATGCCTTTATTTACCCCTGTGCAAGGTGAGTGTAAAAGGCTACTATTCTGATTTGGTTTTATGCCCCATCCATTTTGTACAATTATAAATGACAGCACAAGGTGCAAGGCACTGGAGAATCAGGCCCTCAATTCATGTAACTTTTCAATTAAATTGTCCATGCCACAGTTTTTCAATTACATTCAGGTTGGGAAAGTTAATTCCTGCTTTGGGTCCACAGCATTAATTATCGTTTACTTCAGTCACAAGTCTGGCTGTACTGAATGTTTAGCGTCTTTTACTGTTGTAAACCAATAAGGCATCCACTTCCTTAAGTAGTCCCGGGTTAGTTCAAAGCTGCTATTCACAGCTGTTGTTATACGATATCATGCAACATCCGAAAACATTTTTTAATTAAAAATAGGTGTGGCCATAATGGCCGTTTCGCCTACCAATACTCCAATGTTTGCATTTGATATCAGGCATTTAGTTAAAAAAACAAAAAACTGTCTTTGAAGAGTTCCTGGAACAGCTGCACTTGCAACAGTATTGGGGAGGACTATCTTATCAGGCCACTTATTCTTTAACGTTTATATAGCACTTCATGTTTTCAAAGTGCTTTATAGCTAATAACTAACTAAACTTTGCAACCTTGCCTGCCTCACTCTGAGGTAGGTAGATAAGTATATTATCCCTTAAAATATTATGCCGACTACCATCACCGTTTAGTGAGCCGGTTATTTTTGCTCCACATAAGAATATTGGGGCTAACAACCACCAAAGGGATGAGGCATCTAAATGCATTAGGTATGTAAATAAGTGGCCTGATTTTCAGAAGTGCTGACCAGTTGCAGTCCCATTGACATCCTAGGATGTGGTGGGTGCTCAACAAATATCAAGCTGTGCTCAGGTCGGTGCTTCCCTGTGAATTTAGATCTCTAAATTTAGGCACCTGACCAGATCTGTCCTCTGATACATGTGCACAATACTTGTTAATTTCAACAGCAATTGCTGCGTGTGTCTAAGGGCAAAATTTGGCCTGTCGTGTTGGAGTTTGTGTTAGTTTGTGGGTTGGGTAAAATGGATTTTGGTTATTTTTTACGTTTTGATTCTGTGTAAATCACATATCATCCATATGCTGCTGAGCTAGAAATTAAGTGCTTCGGTTTCTTTGTCTTCACAGGAACTTGGAATAAAGCATCCACTGCATCGGAAGAAACTTCAGCTCGCTCTTCAGGCACTGGGGTCAGAAGAAGAAAACAATCATGGAAAACTGGATTACAACTGGGTTACCAGTAAGATTCGTTGCACTTTAAAGTAATTGCATCTGTGCTTTCTAAAAGTGTGTTTACAGGGCACACTGCTGGCAGCAGCATGTAGGGTGTGTGTAGCTACACACAGCAGTGAACATCAGGCTGCATCCACACTGCAGTTTGTAGCTAAACATAGCAGTATAAGGCTCTGTCAATGGGGAGGCCGCTGGGAGCTGCTGGAGCCTTCTCCTGTGCCAGAATCTTTCACTGTGGCAGAGAAAGGCTCTGGCAGCTCCCTGCAGTGGGCACTGCTGGACCCTCTCCCCAATGCCGGAGTCTTTATCTGCTACAGAAGCCTTTCCCTGAGGTGGGGAAAGACTCTGGCAGTGGGACACTTCACCACTAACAGTAGCAGTATGAACAGGGGAGGCACTGCTTGGGCATGTAGAGAGCTGCATAGGGTACATACCCTAAGTGTTCAGGCATGTCTTTGCTCACCTAAGCAGTGTTTCACTGTCCGCACAGCTGTTCATACCGATGCTAGGGGGACCTGCTGCATATGTACTCTACATGCTGCTGTAAGGAGCGTGCAGTATAGAAATACCCTAAGATAGGGGCAGGGGGTTAAGGATCCTGGATAATTTGAGTATCCATGAATACCCGCGAGTAATGATAACATGGAGAGTGCCAGCTAGATACATAACTGCCCTTCGTCTAAAGGTGTTTTGAGTTAGTAATAAGAACAGGAGTACTTGTGGCACCTTAGAGACTAACAAATTTATTAGAGCATAAGCTTTCGTGGACTACAGCCCACTTCTTCGGATGCAAACCATTATGAGTTAGTAATATGTGTTTTTCTTAGGGTGGTTGGATGATATTGGACTTCCCCAGTATAAGACTCAATTTGATGAAGGAAGGGTGGATGGTCGAATGCTCCATTACATGAGCGTTGTAAGTAAATGCCAGGTTATTTTCTGGCATATTTTGTGTTCTTGGTTTTGGTTGTTGTTTTTTTTTTCAAATGCAGAGTGACATGATTCTAGGTGGTAAATTGGAGCCTCGCTAATCGAAAGAAACTTGCTTTTCCTGCTATATATCATGGTGATTCCAAAAGTATTACCCAATTAAAGTTTATTTTACCACACACTCAGAAAATGGAAATCAGGAGACTTGTTTTCCTTATTATTTATCGCTTATGTCATAACTACATAGAGAGTAAAATTCACCCATTTGCAGATCAGCAGAATACCTATGCATGACTTAGGCCCAATTGTGAGGGCTTAAGATGGGACTTAAATGATAAGTCTTGCACTCGCCCTCTGTGCATGGGTGAATTTTATCCAGAGTGAATAGATCTATTATATGGAAGATAATATAGTTCACATAAATTAAAAACTTAGAAGATTAACCTCATTTGCTTTTACAAAACAGAGAATGGAAAATCTATCTATATATCTTAATAAAATTGTTCAACAGAAAAGCAGCTTATTTGGTCTTGTTGGATTTTCTGCAGGTAATTTTAAAATGGTTGAATTTTCCAAAAATCCGTTCTGCAGATTTGCTGGATGATAGCAGAATAGTGATTACCAGAGTTCAGCTTGTCAGAAATTTCCCACAGTTTGCAATGAGTTTTAAAATCAAATATTTATACAATAGTATACTGTAATTGTCTGTGTGTCTCCCCCCCCCCCCCAGTGTTGTGTGCCACTAATCTGTAATGGAATGTCAGACATTGTCAAGTGTATTCAGTGGTATGCCACCTTCTACTAGCTACATCCTACAGAGGATATAAACCCCAATAATACTACCTATGTGACTGTTTCACAAGTTATCACTAATATGGAACATTTTAAGGACCAAGTTTTCAAAGATAGTATTGTAAGGTATACTTGCAAAATATACCCACATATCTCCATTGTGCCTGAACATTTGAGAATTATGTGTATAAATGTGTATGTGAAAATGAGGTAACCCTATGCCTATTTAATTTGCAGACAAAATTGGATGATTTTCAAATGCAAGTGCAGTACTTGTAGACACAATTGGTGTGTGTAAATTTTATAGTCACAGCATCCATCTACCTATTGAAAATTGGGCCTTTGTTCAAATTCATATTAACTATTTCAAGTAGATGGACTTAATTCTTCTCTCTAAGAAGTTTAATATTAAATGTTCAGTATATTGTTACTGTTCATTTGAGTGACTAGGGTAGGAAAATTAGAGCAAGTTCCTTTAATCTTTAAATCAGGATTTTTCTTTAAAATTTATTCTAAATAATTAAGACTAAGCTTAATACAATTGGGTGGTATTTTTTAAATATGTCAGACCAACTTCTAACCTAGTTCCAGCACCTTAAAACACCATGGATGAAATAGGCCCAGAGTGTTTTGTTTGAAGGCAGATAAGACATAATGCAACTGAGAGGCAAGGTTCTGTTCTTTCCTACAGATTTGAATGGAAACTGAGGGTCATATACAATATGATCTTTTAAAAAAAAAAATTGGTCACAAAAGTGTTTACTAATATCCTGTGCCATGAACATGCTAAATGTAACCATCTCATGCCAAGATATTGGTTGTATGTACTTTGTGCATTCTATACACTAGCACAGGGGAGAAGGCTAAGATCTTCCTATATTAACTTACTTACAGTGCTCAACATGTTCCGTTTTGGACGCTGATAAATAATGGTGATTGTAAATACTGCTGGGTTTGCTTTTTCAAATTCATATGAACCATTGCAGAGGAAAAAGACATGCATGCAATGAAATTCACTCCTGTGCAGAGGTTCAGCACAATGTCTATGCCCCACATAAGCCCTTAAGTGCATGTAAGTCAAGGGGGAAATGAGGTATGGCTAGATTTACGGAGGTATTAAAGCACCTAAAGACGCAGAGAGGTACCTAGTGGGATTTTCAAAAGCAGTGAAGCAGGTTAGGTGCCAAATTCCCCATTGAAATCAATAAGGGCTTTGCACCCTTACTCATATATGTGCTTTTTTCAATCCCACTAGGCATTTATCTGCATCTTTAGGTGCCTAAATACCTTTAGAACTCTGGGCCAATGTAAATTTGGGGGAAAATTTTACTCAGTGTGAGTTAGTTGACTGAAGCCTCATGACAAATTTTGAAAAAAATATGCAAAGTATTCTGTTGCTTACAGAGCATGTTTTTCTGAATTTACTTCCCAATTTTTTGTGTGTGTTTGGGACATTAATATAAAAATAGGGTATGTGTTTTTAAGACCAGATTTGCTCCTGCTATTTAAGCCTCTGTTGAAAGCGTAGGGCCAACAGGCCCATGGAAGGCTGTGGTCAATTCAGTGGTGACTTAAACAGTGGTATAAATTACATAGGGGCTGCAGCTGATTGTAAAGAAGTATAATCTGCACCATTTGGTATTTAAAACTAGTATAATTTACATGTAAAGAGAAAGAGGTTTGTAGCAGGAACTGTACCTTCCTAATAGTTGCTTTTTCTGTGGCACTTCCCCCTTTAATTTTAGATCCATTACTATGTTTTTAGGCAAAATCCTAACCATGCTCTGTGACCTAATGAATTGTAATAACTAAGTTTACCCTAAATCATTAACTGGAAATAGAGATGTCTGCAAAGTTGAAATGAAACCATATGGAATTCACATGGTTCAAATGCAAACAAAAAATTCAAACTCAAAATTCAGACGACATTCATGATAAAATTCACTAAAGTTGGTAAAACACGTGAGTGAGCCTGAATTAACCTGACCAGATTTGGGGGTTTTACATTTTAAACCATGTAAATATCTTCATTTTGTATGACTTTGACATGAAACCAGGTGAAGCTAAGGAATTTTAATTAAGTTTCATGTTGCTTTTTGGACTAATTTGAACCTGCAAATCAAAGCAACATTTTTTCAGGGTCTAAGTAGGTTTTGTAGAAAACCCTACAGAGTGAAATTAAAGAAAATATATGGATAAACCTCTGGAAAGTGAACTACTGGATTTTCCATGGAATTTTCTTATTATAGTTCCCTGAACATATAGGTGGTTAGAATGGAAGTTAGAGCACAAGCTGAATTGTAGTATTAGTTTGATATAAATAGCACTAAAAGATGGGAAGCCAGATTCCCTCTCACATAGGTATGTCTAAATCCATTGAAGGCAGTAGAGTTGCGTCTACTTACGCCACCAATGAATTAGACTTTGAGACTTAAACTAAATAAGCATTGCTTCATGGCACAGTTCTGGTTGAATGTGCAGATTTAACTTGGACATCTCCAGATTTTGAGTTCTTAACTGTGCAATAATGCAAAAATATTATGATAATGTAACTTTTGCATTTAATATTTTATAATATTTGTAATGTAATTTAGGATCTGTCAGATTGAAATGTGGCATGCAAATGTAAAGGTCTCTTTTCCTGATGTGTGAAACTTCTGAAGTTAGATGCTGAAGTGAAAACAGATGTAGAAAAGTGTGATCTTTCACACTGAATAGATTGCAAATTTATAGGTAAATCTGGATCTGCCACTGAATAATCGCCACAAACATCTCTACACCTGAAAAATAAACAGGATTTAAAATTCTGGGTATATCCCTCTGCACCAAATGATCCAGAAGGTGGACATGTTCGATATGTACTTGGGCAAATGAAAATGTATCATTTCTTTGCTCTGGAAGTAGTAACAAAAAGTTTTAGCTGTAGCTAGGTTTGAAAAAATACTGAATTTGAGGTGATGTGAGGGGAAGCTGCATAGAGTCAAAGCAATGTCAGTGCATGTAGTCTGCTATTGTAGTTGCAGAGTGACTTTCAAACTTTGTCATTGCAATTAAAGTGTATATCAAATCCATAATGAAGAGACAGCACAACTTTCTTCCAACTGTGCAACTGATCACATGCAGGAAGGACTGTGTTGTATTTGAAAGGACATGAGCTGCTGTCATTTTTTCCTTCACCTTTCTGATGAGTTGCCCCCACAAAGCCATTTTACGAAGTGTGAATTCGGAGCACATGTGAAAGGTGCCAAGCTGATAGTCCCGAAGAATGAAATCTTCTGTTTCCTCCCCAAATAGTGAGCATGTGCCTCAGCCCTGACCTGAAGGTGAGATTGTAGCTGTAGCTCAGCCTCATCCCAGTCAGTCCTTCGCGTCTCTGTGAGACTGATAATAGGATGTCACTTTTGATGGTAGTGTAAAGAGTCTCTAGGGCACTTCCCTGGTGGGGCGGGGCCCCTCACCATGCCCAGTTGCCACCACAGGTTTGGCCTAGTATAGTCCCCAGTCTCTTAGGGTACATCTACATGGCATAAAAGCCCCACAGTAAAGCCGCAGCTGGCCTAGGTGAGCTGATTTGGGCTGTGGGCTAAAAATTGCTCCATAGACATTCGGGCTTGGGCTGGAGCTTGAGTTTTGGGACCTTCCACCCTCGCAGGGTCCCCTCAGCCTGAATGTCTACGCAACCGTTTCTCAGCCCCACAAGCCCAAGTCAGCAGCTGACCCAGGCCAGCCACGGGTTGTTTATCCCCATGTAGACATACCCATAGCCCTGGTAGTGGCCCCGCCCTTGTGGGCCTGCTTACTTTACTTCTGGCTGCGGGAAAAGGCATTAGTTCCTGTCAGCATAAACCAATCCCCTCTTGGGGTCAGTAACAAGGCGAAAAAGGTCAGCGGCATCACCTTGTGTCGGGGGTGCCTGGGTAGCAGCTTTACTGGAATCCTTGTGGCTGTGTAGCTGAGTCAGCCCCTCCTTGTCGGGTTTGCCGGACTCCTCGCACAGCTGGGAGGCATCTGGTGTGAGGGTTCCTCTGGCTGTTCCAAGAGCTCTCTAGTTGCTCCCTTCTCAGGGTTCCCCCTTGCTGACTGCACCTTCCCCCTTTTTAAAGCCTTCCTCCCTACCATGCAGAATTGACAGGGGCAGGGCTACTTTAGCACCCAGAGCCGCCCAAGCCCTGTCAGTGTGGGGTTTATGCACCTGTCACAGGTGGTTTTCATGATTTCGTTCAACTCACTTTGTAGATGCCTACAGCCACCAAACCATTTCACATAGACCCCTCAACAGCCTTTATAGAGTAGCACCTTTCCTCTCTAGTGAGCTAGTGGTCAGCTCGTCTTGTCAGTCACCTGACCATCCAGTTCCTGATCAGAAGCCCCTGAAAAACATTTATCAGCTACAGTAGGTTTGAGGCCAGCATGACTATTTCTTTGTTTTACTATAGGAGCTGCCTCTCTTTTCATGGGGACGCTCACTTTTTCATATAAGCACTGTGGCTGGATTGTTTTAAAAAAACAATTTTTTTTTTTTTTTCATGTGAAAGCTTGTGTCTAGGTTGGATTAAAATTTTAAAATGAGCTTGATATTCTGTGTTCAGAAAGTTACGTTGCTGGTTGCATTGGTGATGACAGGTTATGGCACTCTCTCTCCTAATCATTCCGCAGAATCCTTTCCACTAACTTCTGTGCATGAAGGAATTTACACAACAGCTGGTAGAAAGACTTCTGGGAAATCTAGGAGGAGGCAGGCAAATATATATATATTTTTTTATCCTTAAAAATTACCCTAAGGAGGGGCTATCCTAGCATTTCTTAGATGTGGCACTGTAGGCAGACACCTACATCTATCTTTTCAGGGCATACGTTATTATAGATTCCAAAAATAAATGGGTGTATGTTTGTGTGTGTGTGTTTTCACCCCTTTTTAATTTTTCACAGGATGACTTGCTGTCCCTGAAAGTTGTTAGTGTCCTTCACCATCTTAGCATTAAAAGAGCCATCCAGGTCCTGAGAATAAATAACTTTGAACCCAACTGTCTGCGCAGGAGGCCGTCTGATGAGGTAACAAGTTTTAAGTGAAGGCTAAATCATGGAGAGTATAATCCACTGGTTTTCCTTACAAGTGATTCTTGCTCTACCCACCCCCACTCTTGACTGCTGCCCGTCCCTTACTTTTTCCCTTCCTTCAACTTTCATGTTGGGCTTTACCTATCTGGGACTCTGACCCCTTTGCTTCCCTTTACCCCAGCCTGTTGAGTCAGTTCCTTGTGTAAAATCTCCCCTCTCTCTCTTTAATTAATGACTGACTGTTTCTGGAATATATTCTGTGTTGTGCTATTTTAAGGATGGAAGTGGAATCTATTAATTATCTTGAATTAGGTGCACAGTTCCCGGTAAAGCCTTGTTAAGTCTTTATTAAATCTGTCGTTTTTTTAATATTTACCTTCTAAAATGGGTTGAACCTTATAATCAAATATTATCTTGGGCTACTGCTGTAGCTGTGTTTGTCTTACAGGCAGCTTGCTCTCGAGAGGGAATTATGAAACTAAGATAAGGCCACCAGAACTGTGGTTCAAGATGCATCACATTTTTCTCTAAGGGGTGCCCAGTATAGCAGTTCTTTGGGGATAATGGATTCTTACATATACTGGTATAAATTGAAGTCACTCCACTGAAGTTAACAGTGGTGTAAAACTGGTGTAAGTGACAGCAGAATCAGGCTTTTTGCATTCATGGACGCAGCTCACGTAATTTTACCGCACTCGCTGCATGAGAGATTGGGTTGGGGGAGTTAGAATGTTGACCTCCAACCAAGATAACCAATCAGCTGCATATGCATGGATCAGATCAATATTTCTTCAGAAATCTTGCAGATATATATAAATTCCAAGTTCTGAATTGGTGTCCTGGTTACAATGAACCATTTCAAATCACAACGCCTTGTCTAAAAGCTTCCGACAAGTTCTCATAATGTTCACAGGAGCATGAGGTAGCTTTCTTTATTCCACCCTCCAACACCAGTACCACCAGCCTGTTCAACACACATTAATAAATGATCTTGAAATACCAGACTCGAAGGTGAGGATGCTGAACAAGAGACAGCAGCCGAGGAGCATGAAGAAGAAAATCTCTTCAACTTGTCACGCACTAAGGTGCCCAGCATCTCTTATGAAAACATGGGCTGGACCCATAAAATTTAGATCTGATTTGAAATTTCCCAATATTTGGGGGAGGGGCATGGGTTTTCTGGGATTTTGGTCTAGGTCATCTCCAGTCTGATAGTATAAAATGCCACAAGGTACCAATAAAAAAGTAAAGTGTTATGCATTTGAGAGTGGAAGGTTGGTTAAAGTGAAGGGCAGAGAAGGAATTGAATTAAAGTTGGAACTAAGAAATCTTCATGACTGTAACTATTCCCATTTACAGAACAACATCACCCCATCAGAGGTTACTCAGTGGACCAATCACCGTGTAATGGAGTGGTTACGCTCAGTTGACCTAGCAGAATATGCACCTAATTTGAGAGGGAGTGGTGTGCATGGTGGACTTATGGTAAGGGTTTAGTGTTTCACTTATAAGAGAGTCCAGATAATATTTTAATACTATATATGGCTAAAATCAAGTGTAACTACATGTTGCCTTGTTAGCAGTGTCTCTCTTTACTTCAGTCTGTCCAAATGGGCAGTCATCTTTAGTAAGCTTCTTGTTGTTAGGAACCTTTATAAACACTGATGTGCTGGCCATTTAGGTAACAAAGTTTCTGTACATCTAAATTTTCCCTTGCATTCTTTTTCAGATAAGGCATTCTCTACTCCTTGCCCTAAACTGTTTTATAGTGTTGTTGTGTGCTGGTAAACAGTTAGATGTGCTTCTGTAATGGGCGAGTATTTTGATTCCTGTGTATAGTTTGTGCATCAATTTGTAAACTACTTCGGGATCGTTCTGGATTTCAGGCACTGTCATTAGTAGAAATCTTCTTCATATAGTGATATTAATCTCTGTTGGCTCAGATACCACAATCAAGAGCGCCATCTAAGTAACTAGGATGGTAGATCAGATTCTTGTACAGAAACTGATAGAAAGCAGAACATTACTGTGCTGTTTGAGAAACACACCACACAGAACACTTTCACTGTAAGCCTATTCACTTTCCATTATCATTGTCGTTAAGCTTAAATAAAGTTTCCGATATTAAAACCGAGATGAAAATTACACACTATCATACCATTATCAGTTTATGACAGGATCTCTCAAGCGCTCTCTCTTGCCATTCGTCCAATCAGAGTAACATTTAAAAAAAAAAGAAAGAGGGTGGTGGGAAGGATATTTTACCATAAATGAAGGCATATTTTAAACACAAAGGTGGGGTCAGTCTTACTTTCCCTTGTTTACTGGTTTATTACCACTGAGAACTCTGCAAAACCACAGGAATAAGCCTTTCTAAACCCAACAGATGTTAACTGGAGTAAGTGAGTGAGGTTCTGTGGCCTGCATTGTGCAGGAGGTCAGACTAGATGATCATGATGGTCCCTTCTGACCTTAAAGTCTATGAGTCTAACTCTTTTCTTCTCTTTTATAGTGCATTTCCCCTAAAAATGGCCTATGCAACCCAAAAAATGCCCATAAAGTCTGGCATGGCTGCTGGCATCCTCAAAACCTAATCCAAGGGTATTGATTTGATTTCAGTTTGACTTTCTGTGGTTTGTTTCATAGGTCTTGGAACCTCGTTTTAATGTGGAAACCATGGCGCAGTTGCTGAACATCCCACCAAACAAGACACTGCTGAGACGCCATTTGGCAACCCATTTCAATTTACTGGTTGGTCAGAATGCCCAACATCAAAAGCGTGAAGCCATGGAATCTCCAGACTATGTCCTTTTAACTGCTACTGCCAAAGTGAAGGTAGGTCAATGCTTATTACTGTCCAGTGTTTGTTTGTGGGGGAGGGATAGCTCAGTGGTTTGAGCATTGGCCTGCTAAACCCAGGGTTGGGAGTTCAATCCTTGAGGGGGCCACTTAGGGATCTGGGGTAAAATCAGTACTTGATCCTGCTAGTGAAGGCAGGGGGCTGGACTCAATGACCTTTCAAGGTCCCGTCCAGTTCTAGGAGATATGGGATATCTCCATTAATTTATAAAAAAAAAAAGCAGCAGTTAAATTGCCCCTTTGTCAGACATGTGGTGGTTTTACAAGCATTCAGGGTGCTGTTCACTGACGCTCTGTGGGGCAGAAGGGAGGAAAGCTAACTCAGTTAGTAGAGCATCACACTTTTAATCTGACAGCCCAAGATTCAAGTTCCTGCTCAATCCAAGTGCTTTTTAGAGTGGGAGGATGATCAGTGGTGAAGATGGTAGACTGAGTGAGGAGATCTGTAGGACCCTACCAAATTCACAGCTGTGAAAAACGCATCCCTGACTGATATCTGGTCTCTCCTGTGAAATTTGATCGTTTGTGTAGTTACCCTATACTATACAGATTTCACCAAGCAGACCAGCGTTTCTCAAACTGGAGGTCCCGCCCCAAAAGGTGGTCACAGGGAATCGCAAGGTTATTTTAGGGGAATCGTGCTATTACCACCTTTATTTCTGTGCTGCCTTCAGAGCTGGGTGTACAGAGAATGGCAGCTGTTGGCCGGGTGCCCAGCTTTGAAGGCAGCGCCCTACCAACAGCAGCACAGAAGTAAGGGTGGCATAGGGTGACCAGATGTCCCGATTTTATAGGGACAGTCCCGATTTTGGGGTCTTTTTCTTATATAGGCTATTACCCCCCACCCCCATCCCGATTTTTCACACTTGCTGTCTGGTCACCCTGGGGTGGCAATACCATACCAGGCCATCCTTACTTCTGCGCTGTTGCTGGCGGCAGCGCTGCATTCAGAGCTGGGCTCCCGGTCAGCAGCCATCGCTTTCCACCTGCCCAGCTCTGAAGGCAGCAGCACCACCACCAGCAGTGCAGGAGTAAGGATGTCAATATCACGCTCCCCCCTCCCTCGCCCCCCAAAAATAACCTTGTGACACCATTTTCCCCCCCCTCCCCATCACCTTTTGGTCAGGACCCCTATAGTTACACCACCATAAAATTTCAGATTTAAATATCTGAAACCATGAAATTTTAAGATCCTATGGCTGTGAAATTGACCAAAATGGACTGTGAATTTGGTAGAGCCCTAGAGATCTAGAATCAGTTCCTGGCTCTGCCACAGGCTTTGTGTGTGACCTTGTGTGATGTCTCTGTGCTTTAGTTTCCCAGTGGTAAATGAAGATAACGCTTCCTTTCTTCTGCCTTTTGCCCTGTCCCTTTATATTTGTAAGCTGTTGGGATAGAGACAGTCTCTTACTCTGTGTGTATTCAGTATTTAACGCAATGGGACCCTCCAGGTGCTACTGTTACACAAATAATAAGAAGAATGAGGACCTGTTTCTTCCTGGTTTTGGTTGTAGTGAAATTTGAAATATTGAGGCTAACGTGTTTAGGATCTGAGCCTCTATTATTTGCTTGCACTTAAATACCTGATGGAAGAATAAAAGCTTAATTAAATCCAGGCTGAGTAAATTATCGAGTTCCTGATTTTATGACAGTTTTTTCCAACTTTTTAAGCCAAAAAAGCTTGCCTTCAGCAATTTTGGAAGTCTGAGGAAGAAGAAGCAGGATGATGTGGAAGAGTATGTGTGCCCGATGGAACTGGGACAGGCATCTGGAAGTGGATCTAAGAAAGGATTTAAGGCTGGCTTGGATATCCGAGTGTATGACGATGACGATTTGGATAGACTGGAGCAGGTGAACCAGCTTTTGCTGTTTACATTTGGCGATGGCGCTGTTGGGTTTGAGTGGCAATACCCAGTGTTGTTTACCTAGGCTTGTTTAACTCCTTGTCACCAGCAGTCATGGAACACCATGATACTGCCAAAAAACATGCTTCCTGACACAAGTCCAAAGGAACTACTTATGCACAGAATTTGGACCTTAATTTGGCACAAGTAAGCTTTTCCACAATGCCAAAACTTACTCCCCCACAATTGGCATAATGTAGAATGTTTGTTGTTTAATCCACTTACTGAATCACCACCACAGATGAGTATAAATTATTTTTTTCCCTGTAACCTGTTTCTTGTAGATGGAAGATTCAGAAGGGACAGTGAGGCAAATAGGAGCATTCTCTGAAGGCATCAACAACTTGACAGTAAGCCTTAAGATACTGCCAGTAGAACTAAAGCGTCCATGTTTTGAATACGGCCCAAAACCTTAGACAACCTCCTGTACTAAGAAATGTCCCGAAGTATTGCCAAGCACAACTCTGCTTCACTCTTCTTAGCAGATCTTCTGTGTTCGGGACCTGATTTTTTTTTCAGTCCCTGGGTGGTTGCTTTGGGCAGGTTCCAGTCTATTGCAGAACTTGGTGAAAGTTAGTTTTTATATTGTGAAACTCCATCTAGCCTTAAGTAGACTGAAAGTCCAGAATTATTGTGCAAATCGGAGTTCTGCTTATATTTAAAGCTAAGATTTTGTCATGGTTATTTTTAGTAAAAGTCATGCACAGGTCATGGGCAATAAACAAAAATTCACAGGAGCTGTGACCTGTCTGCGACTTTACTAAAAATAACTGGGGGAGGTGGGGTCAGGGCTAAGTAGGGGCGGAGGAATGACAGCTGGAGTCCCATGGGGGAGGGACTGACAGGCTGAGCCCCCCCTGCCATGGGAGGGGGGACACAGGCCCAGCTCTGGCAGCCACAGCAGGGGTGCGCAACCTCGGGGGGAGGGGGGGCACGCAGCCTCCACTCCAGAGCTGGCTGCAGGGCAGGGGCACAGAGTCCTGGCTCCAACCCCAGCCACAGCTGCACAGCCTGGCCACAGGGGGAAGGGAGAGGGACACACGGCCCTGGGAAGCCGCGAGAGGTCCCACCTCCAGCCCCGGCTTCACCCGCTGACAGCTGAAGCCGAAGAAGTCACGGCGGTCCGGTAAAGTCACGAAATCCATGACTGCTGTGACCTCCATGACTAAATCGTAGCCTTAGTTATAGTGAACCTCCACAAAGAATCTCCCATGCGTGGTTTGGTTTCGGTTGGTTTTCTGTAAAATCATGGGCTCCAGCCTGAACCCAAATCTGGTCGTTTTGCACCACACTGCCAAGGGGCTAAACAACAGCCAGATACCATAGCTGAAGGTTCCCTGGTGGGGAGGAGCCTCCAGTAGCTGTGTGTGTAGAGCCTCCAGTAGCTGACTGCTGCATCACCACTGGTGTAGGGGTAATCCTGCTGGGGAAGAAGGGTGTGGCCACTATGCTCAGGCAATCGTTGGCTGGTCAATGGCCCTTTATAGGCAGAGGCAGCCAGGCATACTGTAGAGCAATCCTGGGACTGATCTACATTATGCCAAGGACCAAAACAGCTCCAGGATCAGGGAGCTGCAAATGATTCTCTACTGTCATCTCCACCCAGCATAGACTGGATGCAGAAGAGGACTGAGGCGAATGACTTCACCATAGAGGTTTCACTACAGTTGCATTGCATTTTATTTTCCTGAGACTACACAATTCTGAGTTCTTAATTTTGTCAGAGTCAGTGTTAATTCTTCCTTTGTTTCCTTTGCAGCACATGTTAAAAGAAGACGAAATGTTTAAAGACTTTGCTACTTGCTCTCCTAGCGCCAGTATAACAGATGAAGATTCAAATGTGTGACAGAATACCAATAAAGAATTCAATTTCGTATATGCTAGGAACATCATCGTTATATGTGATGGGCAGCAGATCATGTACATTACATTGCTCTTGCTTCTGTTTGTTAGAAGTGATATTTTTGGGTGGATAAGGAGAAAAGGTGCCTATTCTAAAGTTGCCATAAAAGATAAACCAACCAGACACTGGTGAGTGGTAGTATGATTGTTTTAACTATATTTAATGTACAAACCTGTGACATATATTCCAAAGTATTGCATTTACAATTTGCTACCATAATGCTCTTTGTTTATTCATGTAGTGAAATGTACTGTTTCAAAATAATATGAAACATGTAACTTGTAAATAACCTGCGTCCGCACTCAGTGTGGCTTTCAGCTGAAAAAAAGATATCACTGGTGCCCTATTTTAATAGATATGTCCAAAGTAAATACCAGTTATTTCTTTTAGTATCCAGGTCCCACTGCCCTACACAAAACTCAAGGTAACTCTTGACTGTTGCTGTCTTATTTTTATACTGTTTTATATAAAAAAAATTATATGAAGTGCATGTAAAGCAGAAATTTTATTTTGTGACATAAAGTGGTGAAAGGTTCAATTGTTTTTTTAAAGGGATGATCCCAGTTTGCAAACCAGCTGGTTACTGGAAAAGTCGTACTGACCTTTGAACTGTTTGCTTACTTTCATTTTTAATTTTTGCTAAGTGTTGTCAACATTTTTAGGTTTGGGATGAAGCTATTGTGAAATGTAGATCTGCTTGCATCACATTTCTAAATCTGTAATATCTGAAATTTCTCTACTTTTCTTTTTTCCTCCAGCAGCAGCTATTAACATTAAAATAAGGTTTTAATGGTTTTAAAAATATTCTGGAAAATTCACAGCTTGAAATTGAGGAATGCGCAGTGTGGAGAAGGATATTTCTGTGTTGTGTTTCCAATAGGATGGCTTGTATAGTTGCAAAACTTATGTAGAGAAACATATAGGAAATGTATAATTTCCCAGCATTAAACCTAAGGTAGGGTTTTGCCTCAAGAATAAGTCCAATACCAAAACACGTTACCTAATACTTATGCCTCTGTAAAGCACAACTCCTTTCTGCTTTGAAATAATCAGGTTTCTAAAATTCTAACTAGCCAGTGAAAATCTTTTGTTGGACGTTCTATAGAACATGATAGTTCTTACCAAAAAATGCTAGCTCTTTGTCTGTTAAAATGATGATTGTTAAGGTGTTGAATGTTGCATGTATTGTAGCACAATGGCATGATGCTTCATTACTTGTGAAGAAAAACTACAGCTAGATTAATTACCTTACCGTGTTGTGTGCTTTAACAGACGGGTTTTATTAAGCTTTTCATCATAGTTCTTGTTACAAGCATTGGGAAGGAGCTGTTCTAGACAAATTGCTTATTACAGTCTAAACAATGTTAGATTTATGGTAATTTCAGTACATCTGATGTATTGTTACAGAAGTTGGGAAGGCAACAGAGACGTTATCAAGATTTTTAATGTGGGCTTCTACAAGTTGCTGGGAGGGATTTGAGACTTTTTCTGATGTTTAGTAGTATAACTGTATACACTGTTACCAATCTGTTTTTTTAAAGGATGGACAGCCTAGGTTTATATTTATTTATAACTACAATAAATTCAATAGAACCAATTACATTATGCATTACATTGAACTCTGCCATTCGTTCCTGACTAACTAGAGAAGGCAAATAATTCATAATGAATTATTTATTCATTATTCAAAATTATTGACAGAATAATTTCTGCAAATAATTCTTGGTCAATAGCAGGGGTTCTCAAACTGGGGGTCGGGACCCCTTAGGGGGTCGTGAGGTATTACATGGGGGGGATCGCAAGTTGTCAGCCTCCACCCCAAACCCTGCTTTGCCTCCAGCATTTATAATGGTGCTAAATATAAATGTTTTTAATGTATAAGGGGGGGTCACACTCAGAGGTTTGCTATGTGAAAAAGGGATCACCAGTAAAAACCGTTTGAGAGCCACTGGCCTAGAGCTTGTTCATCAGCAATTTCTTGTGATGATTTTATATTTGAGCTATTTTGATTGGACAGGTAGGTCACATGGTAAGTGTCTGTTCCATGACTGGCTAAGTGTAACACTTGGAATAAGGTCTCCAGTGAATTTTAAGTTTGCTTTCTGTGAATATCTGCAGTATAATTACTATTTGTTTTGAAGTAGTGCCCAACCAAGGATCTTGTTGTGCTAGGCACTGCACAAACACAAGAAGACATGGGCCCCTGCCCTTAGGAACCAATAGTTGCTTAAAATTCATTCGTTTGCAAACTCTCTTGGAAGTGACCACAATAGTTAAAATATTCACAGAAAGAGATCCCAAGGGGATTATAAACATAAATATTGAAACAAATATTCACAGAAAGCTGTTTTTTCCCCCCATCCAGCCCTATCAATAAGCCTATTTGAGAGCTTTCGATGTTCATTTGTTTTTAATTTAATGTAAATAGAGGTCTATTCAAAATCATTCTTTTCAGCAGTTTACTGGTTGGAAAAAGGCCATCCTATCCAAGCTACCTATCATCTGAACTTTGATTATTTTATGGAGAGAGTAATATAAATGCTAAAATAAAGTCAGGAAGTTAAAACAAACATACACTTCTTATGATATTTTACATTTTGTGTGTAAAGAGGGCAACATAAACTAATATGTATTGCTGTGTAAAAGCAAATAAAGTCTGTTGGAAAATACCAAATATTTCTGGGCTTCTGCATTTTTAAAATAATATCTCAATTGTCTGTCTTCTTTATAGTTTCAATTGACCTTAGAATACTTTTCAAACTAATTTTCTGTTATGTTCTTGTCATTTAAAAAAAAAAAAAAAAGCCAAGCAGAATTCCAGTGGTGGTGTATTTATTCATCCATCCATTTACAAAGTTAGGGAGACAGATACCACATAACTTGCAGTGATTGGAAAAATATTTTCTGTGTGTAATTTAGATGTACATCTCTTCAAATCTGGAAACGAATATGATCCTGAGAGATGGGGAGGAATACTTCAAAGGGTAACTGCAAAGCTTTTAGAAGCAAATTAAGCAAAATCTCTTCTATTTCCAAATCAGTAAAAGATCGTGCCCTCAGATTAGGGAAATGCTCTGCTTTGTGTTCTGTCCTCTGAAGAGGGGCCACCCAGAATTGTTGGCAAGCAAATAAGAACTGATTTCCAGGCTTTTTAAAAGTTTCTTGTAATTTCTGAGTCTCTGCAGGCCCCTGATTCTGCTACTGATTGGCATATTAAACAGTTTAGTTCTTTTAATCATAAAAGATTGGACACTGGGGACAGTTGAAGATTAAGGAATCATCTGCTTGGAGGTGAATAGTTGAATCTGTGGGTGCAGATTTGTTTTCATAAAGAGAAAGCACAGAAGAGAGAGATGAGACAACAAAAAGAAATGTTAGGCCTGCCAACAAATAAGGAGAGAGAGAAGATTGAGTGGGGGGTCACTGAAGCACTGGCCAACATGAAAGGAAAACTGGGAGCTTCAAAACACTAACATAGAAAGGAAGAGAAATTAATCAGTGATATTAAAGGTTACAGCTAGATTAAAAAGAGCAAGAACAGAGATGTGCCCCTTAATCTTAGCTCTGAAGAAGTTGTTAGTGACCTTCATGAGTGCAGTTTTTGTGGAGTGGAGAGGGGCTGAAGTAGCTCAGGACGAGATTAGAGGAGAAGAAACCTAACCAGTAGAGAGTAGATAACATGCACAAGAAGGATGTGCAAGAGAGAGGGGAGGAGAAAGATAAGTAGTTGGTAAGGCCTGTGCATTTGACGTAGGATTTTTTTTAGGTTGAGGGAAGAAACACAAGCATACCTGTAGGCTAGTGGAAAACAGTCAGAGGGCAAGGAGTGCGAGGATGGGAAGTAAAATGAGATGGTTGAGAGATTAAAGGCAGAGAGTAGAGGAGAGATCTCCACATCAGTGACTGCTAGGAAAGGAGGGATGGAGATGAGAAGGAATAAAGTTCTTACAGGACCGTGTTAATTTTATTTTTGGAAATATCGATGAGATCCTGGGCAGAGGAAGTGGTTTCATTGAAGAATTGAGGTTTGGAAGTAGCAGAACTAAAACTGGCCTGGGTTCATCCATCCAAATGCTATGAAAATGGCATGCATCTGACCATCATGTTTAGCTAATCCAAGAAGAGAGAGGAGGGGGATGGATTTTGTAAGACTGGAAAAGCTTGTTTATATTAACTGTGTTATATATTCATAAAAGGTGCTGTATTGAACAGCCCTAGTGTCTGGGGTTCTGCAGAAAAGGACCTAGGGGTTATAGTGGGCGAGAAGCTGGATATGAGTCAACAGTGTGCCCTTGTTGCCAAGAAGGCTAATGGCATTTTGGGTTGTATAAGTAGGGGCATTGCCAGCAGATCGAGGGACGTGATCATTCCCCTCTATTCGACATTGGTGAGGCCTCATCTTGAGTACTGTGTCCAGTTTTGGGCCCCACACTACAAGGAGGATGTGGGAAAATTGAAAAGAGTCCAGCGGAGGGCAACAAAAATGATTAGGGGGGTGGAGCACATGACTTATGAGGAGAGGCTGAGGGAACTGGGACTGTTTAGTCTGCAGAAGAGAAGAATGAGGGGGGATTTGATAGCTGCTTTCAACTACCTGAAAGGGGGTTCCAAAAAGGATGGCTCTAGACTGTTCTCAGTGGTACCAGATGACAGAACAAGGAGTAATGGTCTCAAGTTGCAGTGGGGGAGGTTTAGGTTGGGTAGTAGGAAAAACTTCACTAGGAGGGTGGTGAAGCACTGGAATGGGTTACCTAGGGAGGTGGTAGAATCTCCTTCCTTAAAGGTTTTTAAGGTCAGGCTTGACAAAGCCCTGGCTGGGATTATTTAGTTGGGGATTGGTCTTGCTTTGAGCAAGGGGTTGGACTAGATGACCTCCTGAGGTCCCTTCCCACCCTGATTTTCTATGATCCTAAGCCTAGGACAACACAGGCAGGCAGGAACAGCATAAGCTTCCCCACTTTGTCATGCCAATGTGCTCCCATCCCTGACTTGCAAGGCATTTCTCTGGGGCAAGTGGATAACTTAGCTTCGATTCTTTCCTTATCCTTTCTCCTGGGTTCTAGTTATTGCTAGCAAATTTTGCAAAATGGACAAGCGTCCACTAAGAATGCACCTAAGACCACCCGCTCATTTCACACAGCCCACTGAAAAGCTGTCAGATGGCAATGAAGTTTGGTCTCTGCTGTCCTGAGCTGAATTTGAACCAGTGTTCTCAATATGAAAGGCTCCATATTCCCATGAACCACCCAGTCTCCCTAGAACGGCTTCTTTGTAGTGGCTTTAAAAACAGAAAAGGATAAGGTAAGTTAAACAACCAGTGCTGGAATTAACAATAAAGGTGTAAAGTCTGAGTAACGCACACCGAAGAACTGATACTTTGTGTGAAAGCTACCCAACCTGTTCAGCTGGTTTCTGGTATTGAGCTGGATGAGAGCACACCCAGAAAAATGTGTATCTGCCTTTCCGGAACTGTGACCCGTTTACACAGCATAGCTCTGCTATTGGTGTGACTTTTTTCTGGAAAGCAGTGGGTGAACATTGTGCATATTTAAAGGCATGACTTAACCCAGTGACCACGCAGCTTTCACTGAGAGGAAAAAGAAGCTACCCCAGAGCATTCTGCATGTGGGAATATCTTTTTTGCAGAGAAAATGGGCCAGAAATTATCACAGGAACCTAACGAGAAGAACAAGGCTGACATTATCATTATAAACGAGGTGTTCAGCCAAGGAGTGGTCCATGCATCTCAAAAGCTGAAAGAATACCTTGGATTTGAAGATTCTCAGAGCAAATTCCGCCCAGCCATGGATACTTTAAATGAGATCTTTTTGGTGAACTTCATCAGTTTCTGTATTGAAAAAGGAGTGGAGGAGCGTATCACGACCAGCAAGATGACGAAGCAACAGTCTTTGCTGCTTGGGATCGACTGGATCTGGACTTTATCAGGAGCCGACAAACAAATCAATCTTCAGATCGCCGTGCAGTCTTTGCAGATGGCTGAGCTCCTCCATGATGAAACTGGGCCCAGCAAGGAAGCCACGTTAGCAGACCAGCCTTTCAAAAACAAAAGCAGGTTTGAGAAGCTTCAAGAGTTCTGCACGCTGGTGGGACAAGACTGCCTGGGCCTCTTTATAATGTTTGGAGTGCCAGGGAAGCCTAAGGACATTAGAGGAGTCATGCTAGACAGCATCAACAAGGAGAAACGAAAAAATCACCTGTCAGGCGAGAATGCTCTAAGGCAGTTCGTCTTGAACACTGACAGCTTCCTCTCCACTAAAGAAATGCTTGAAAACTGCCTCTGTAAGAAAAATGGGCTCAAGGAGGTGGGCAAGGTGTACATTAACTTTCTTTAAACTCTTGGTTAATGGTAAAAGGGCTGTGAACCCAATCACCAAAGAATATCCAGTACTGGTCTTTCGATCATCTGCATTTCTTTCTCACGCACACACTATCGAACATAGTTACTTAGTCCAGGCAGTTGATTTTTATAGGACCCAAGATGATTAACTCTCTCTAATTTTTAAATCAACACTATATGCATTCCAGAAAATGTGTTTGTGCCAGAGGCTTAATTTTAAAAATATTCTGTTCTTCAGAACTTTAATACTCAACACCCAAACCTTTGAAAGATCTTTTGAAAGAGTTGAGTTTACTACATTTACTTAGAGAGTGGGGGCACGTCTTAGACAGAAAGTTGCTATAAAGACAATATATTTATTTTTTTATTATTTGGAATGAGAGAGAAGGGCAATGATACTATGATTTTATAATGCTGGGTGTAAAATCTAAGTTGTTTCATTATTGCATTATTCAACCTGCTTTGGCATGGGTGTAGACTGAATGATTGCAAGAAGCTTTCCTATATGTAACTCTTTACACTAGTAAATGGTAGTCTGTTAATCGTTGTTTATTGTATTGCTGTAATGCCTAGAAGTCCCAAATGAATTTGGAATCATACCTTGCAGAAAACACCGAGTAAGAGACAAAATCCCAGCCCCAAAAATCACTAAATCGATGAGGCAGACAAAGTGGGGGTATGTAGGATTGAAAGAAAGCATCAATATTTGGTTAAAGGAAAATTGTCTTGCAGAGTATTTTAAAGACTAAAAATAGGGTGAAATCCTGGCTTGACTGAAGTACATGAGAGTTTTGCCATAGACTTCAATGGCAATAGAATTTCACACTGTCTTGTAAACTTCCCCATGTATTACATAGGCTCTCTCTCTGCTTTTAAGAGGTACAATTATTTCACAGAGATTAATTATTTTTTTCAACATTTTAGGATTTAGTCATGCTCCAGTGTCAGCCACATTCTTCATTTTCCACCCTTCTCCCTGCCTAATCTCTAGTTAGCAACATGTGAGTTTCAGGTTGTATAATCCCAAATACTTTCTTTCAAGGGAAAGCAAGTAGTGATTATGTATATAAGAGGAATTTACAAATTCACTGTGTAGTCACAAATTAAATGACTTTGGTTACTTGGGGGTGATACTTTAAACCAGCTTACACCTTCAAGAGACTTTACGTTTTATACATGTGGATATTTAACTTTTGGGATATTAAGTTCCTTTTCACAAACCTTTTTCATATTTTTTCTACTTTAAGTTGTATAGTCAAATTTCTATTTTAATGTCAAAATTTTATTCAACAAAATCAAACATGTAAGATTGAGAATCAGTTAGCTGATTTTACTGAATTTGCAACCTTTGTGGTTATGATATTAAGGCCTGATGTAACTCAGGCATACCTCTGCTAAAGTCAGTTGCCTTACACCAGTATAAAAGAGAGCTCAGAATCAAGCCTGGAATTCCTAGCAGATTTCTGTGACGCATGGAATTAGGCCCATCGATGAACTGAAAATACTAGAAGAAAAAATAGTAAGGACACTGAAATTTGTCTTTAAGTGAGCAGCCAAGATCCACAACTATTAGCTGTCCTATTAGGAGAGACCTTGCATATGCTAAAATGATTCTTTGAGATGAGGGTTGTCTACAGAAGTGGTTCTTAGTGTAGATTTCAGTGTATTTTGAGTATTGAGGGGTTCAGTAAGGTGGAGAGGATAAAACCGCTCCCTTAAAAATGGATACTTTGGGGGTGACTATCCAGCTTTTTGTTTGAACTTGATAGCACATTCCATTCCCTTCCCTTCATTGTTCTTTGCAAGGATTTTTATAAAGTCCTGTGAAAGCCTCAGTTATCCATTAGTTTGATAACTCTTATTTATTAATGGAGTTAGTGAGGAATATTTTGTTAAAATGGTTTGTTTCAACAAAAAATGCTATTTTTGCAACATTGAAATATTTCAGTAGAAACTTTAGATTTTGTTGAATTCTTTCAGTTTTCCTTTGGGAAAATCAAAGTGAAATGTTTTGCTTTGGGCTGGGTTAACCTGAATTGGAACATTTCAGTTTGTCAAGACAAATAGAAAAGTTTAGTTTCAGGTCAATCTATTAACCTGTGTCCATCACAGCTGTTGTGGTACCTCATGGGAGTTGTAGTTTTCATGCCTCAAATGCCATGTAGAAAAGAGGGGAAGTTCATGTATTATTTTTATGAATGGTATGTGTGACTCAATGTCTCTGCTTCCTTTCGCATTGTTACACTGTGTTAATTTCTTTCCTGGAACAAAGGATAAGCACTGAAGAAAGCATGTGTTGCATAGGCATTTAGAGGGAGGGAGAGGAATGGTGTATCAAGAACTGCCAAGGTTTGAATGGAGTTACCTTGGAACTATGCTAGAAGACAACGGGCTGGACCAGAGGGACAGGACACATGAGAACAATGTGACCAGACCTCTCAACCTCCCAGACTCTGTATCATCGCCTGCCTTGTATGTGGGGAATTTCCTGGAATGGGGAGCGATACCTTGAAGGAGGACTGCTGGGGCTACCTTGTTGACCCAGCTTAGTATGTTCAATAAAACAAATTGAGCCAGAAAGAGCGGTTTTATTTTTTTAAAAGTACAAGCAGGCAGGCAGGCGGTTCCCAATGTGTTGTCAACTACTCAGGGAGCAGCCTGGGGAGCCCCAGAAACAAAGAGCAGACAAGAGGAGGAGAGCAGTTCCTGTTTCTAGCTCCCTTTCCCCATACTTCCCATTGCCCCCCCCCCCCCTTAGCCCTATTCCCTTCTCTGTCACTGCCTGTCTTCCCATCTCTACCCTGCAGGTTAAAGTTGGCCCATCCACCAGCACCAAAGTTTCTGCCCAGCAGGAGGGGGCAGCTCTGTCTTCTCACCTGTTTCCTGTGAGGGGCTACTGCAGGACAATGGGAGCCAGATTTGGGGGGGAGAGGGAGGTCTGAACATGACTGAAGTGTGAGACAAAGAAATAAGGGGTGAGAGGACTGCAATGAGATCCTGTTTTACCAGGGCAGGGTGGAGGAAATCCAGGACCTTGTGAGGTTTTAAGTAGTCAGTCTCCTCTAGTCCTTCAAGCTAAAAACCCTTTTTTAAAAGTAAGAAATGTAATTGAGTCATTTAACATTGCATGTGCAAATGACTAACTGACTTTCACATGGTTGCATTTACTAGTATTCTGTTGTACAGCTCCCTGTACAATTAAAGTACGTTAGCCATAGTACAGGTTCTTGATGTTTTTAACTCAGTAATGAACCCTTCTTAATATTACCCATTGGTGGCTGAATGTAGGTGATTCTACAAGTTAGCCTTATCTACTCTTAAGAAACATGCAAATTTACATGCAGTGAGTCAGAGATGAGCAAACAGAATATGGGCTAGTATGTAGTTTTATGTTAGAACTATGGGATGCCATAAAAACACTTCCTTCTGACTTAACTGTAGTGTATTACAGCTAAATCATTAGCAAATGCTTTAGTGAGCAGAGGTAGGAAATGAACTCAAAGGAGTTCTATGAAAAGACCTACAACAGATAGTGCTGTCTAGAATTGTGTATATTTGTAGCAGCATTTTGGACAACTTCATCATCAGGAAAAAACCCAATATGAAGTATTAATGGCAGGTGCAGTATGTCTAGATCATATGGTGAACTCATTTGTGGGTGATTGTAACTGTATGTTGGTGGTGAAAGCTAATCCATTCTGGACAGTGTCCATGCTAGGATCCTGCATACCATGGAGAAGGCAAACACTGGACATCAATGTTTCCTCCTGGAACACAATGCTTTCTACAAGCATTGCCTGCCTACATCAAAGCCCAATGTTTTTTCAAGGAGGCTCTTTTTTGTAAGCAGAACCTACTGGGGAAAGTAAAGGCATGTCTGAGTAGTGTCCCGCTGGGTGCTCTACTCTAGGTGTCTCTATGTTCCCCCTTAGGCCCACATATGCATTGTGCCATGAGGGCTAACCTCTCCTCAGTTCCTTCTCTACAGCAGAGTCATAGCGAGAACTCAAGTAGTGAAGCATGGAGAGGGGGACATATCTCAAAGACCCATAGTGACTCACCTTCTGCAGTAATAATTTGCCAACAGATCTCAGCTTAAGTATAGGGAAAAATACTATCAAAGAACTATGATCCTATTACACTGTAATGACATTTGCAAATGCTGCTTTTAATAGTTACATATCTAAGGCTGGTATGGAAGGTTTTCTTACAAATATCTGTTTTTGAAGAGGCCTCTGCTACTAAAGATGATGTACTAAAATCCTAATGGCAGAAAATACAATATGGTTTTGATTACAGACGGAATTTATTCTTCCACAAATCTAGCTAAGGAAACAAGTAGTTGGGTAAGAATAAGGTTTTTTTTTTTTTTTAACCTTTGTTTTTCAATTAGTCCTTTTCCCACCCATGATAGGATTTTATTAAGAGGTAGCAAGTTCTTTATCCATGTACCTGCACAGCTGGCTTTGCAAAGTTAACACTTACATGAAATGACAATCAGCAAAATATTTTATTTCTTGCACAAACATTTTGAAAAAGCCAGTAAGTGAATATGCATGATAAGTAATACAAAACAGCTTGTGATTAACCAGCTATAGAGTTGCTCATAAAAAAAAAAAAATCTTTGGGTATGTTTGTCCTCTAGAAATAGAAGCAACACCAATGCTTTACTTTAAACGTGCACATATTGCCTGTTCCAAAGACAGATTTAAATTAATAGTGGGAACACCTCAGTTGTACTTGGAGGATGCAGTACAGTTCTACCGAAGCCCAAGTTTCAGACTGTAAGAAGCACACCTTGACAAATCTCCCAGCAGCAAGGCTACTAAATGTAAAGAAACCTAGAATGAATAATAGTATAATCTTTTCCACCTGTTAAGTGCAGAATACAAGGCTGTACATAGGCACAAAAAGAGGTCCTGCAAATTACAAAGATACATATTACTATGAGGTTATAGTATTAATATTACTTACTCTTTCAGCCAACAGTTTTAGCAACTCCAACAAGATGTTATATTTTTGCCAACTTATAGGTAGGACAGCTTCCATCTCAATTGCTGGAAAGTAAAAAATTCTGTATGGAAACATCCACAGTTTAGGTACAATCAGCCCAGCACTTTTGGATTTGGCTAGACAGATGAAGTTGCTGTCAGACAAGTTTGATTCTACACATCCTTTTTGGGAAAAATTCTCAATGGAGTTTTAACTTGAGCACTGTATGCAGGGTAGAGCCCCCTGCTTAGTAACTTATCAGAGAAATAAATGTACAAAAAGAGAGACTAATATTTAAATGAGTATTACTTTAAAGTGAGTAGTTTTTGCTAGTGGGATTTTAGTACACCTAGAGATTTGCAAGTGAAATCCCAGAAGGAGCAGTTCTGAAAAAATAGTCAAATCTACAGAGTTTCTACATCCCCCCCACTAGTCTAGCACCTTCAGCTCTTTAAATAAAAATAACTGCTTCAACAGTCTATATTCAAAAGCCCCTGCCTTCAGGAATTAATCTCAAGTCCTTGGGAGGGGAATGGCTAGTGAAGGTGATCAGCTGGAAAAGATTTGCTTTAAGTGAGGTCAGTCCAAAATAGAACTGGAAATTATGTTCCTAGTATGTGTATTTATGTTTGACATCTTACAACATATCTGTCATAACCAGTAAACCACCAGATTTCACCTCTGCAAGGTGAGTGTGTAAGAGGCAGCCATCGTTGACCCACCTACTGTAAAAGCTTCGAGATCATTTAGATTTGGCAATAGTAAGGTAAATAAAAGGTGTACTTCCCATACATGGCCATAGTTCATACCACGTATGCTATCCAATATACACAGTGTTGGGAAGTAACTAGTTACCACTGTGGTTACAGTGCTAAGCAATGTAATAGACCTCTTCATTCCCCTAAAAATTATGCTTTGCTGCTGAAAACTGACATTGAATTGTAGTCAATGAGTCTCTCTGAAGAATGTGTTAAGGAAAGCATCATACATCACTACCTGCCTACAACCTGGTTAAATTGTTTGTTTTTAGTGTTGTGCCAAATTTTGGCACAACACTAAAAACAGTCAAAATTAAAATTTGAGTCTAAAATGGATGGCTTGTCTTCCAAACTCATTAAGAAATCTAAGTGACTATAATCTAAATGTAGCTTCCCAGCACTGTACACCAGCCACCTGTGTGTGTACGTTGTCTTGTTCCCTGTTAACTAGATGCTTTTCCTTACATCAGCTTTCTTTCTGCACTACAGCATAGCTAACTCTTCTTTAGTAGGCGAATCTCATGTCCTTGGTGTATCCCAGTTTTTCCAGGTTAGGTAAGCAAGCATACTGGATCATTGGAGGAGGGCCACACATGAGGATCAGAACATCATCTTGAGGAGGGGGCATGTGGTCTCTGAGCAGGTCTTGACTCACAAATCCCTGGCTATAATCCCAATCTGAATGGAGAGGGGGGAAAAAAAGGTATTTTATTAACAGGCTTTGTAACAATACTCACCCTTATTTATTATGGGCCAACCAAGAACAGGGCTCCACTGTGCTAGGAACTTAGACACAGAATAAGAGAATATTTCGGCACCATGACTGTATTAATACAACGTAAGAGTGTCTAGGATCAGTGTATTATCCTCATATTAAAGATGAGGAACTGAACTAGAGGAAGTGATTTACTAAAAGTGGAAGTTTTTGGCAGAGCTGTGAACAGAACCCAAGTTTCCCCTATCACAGTTTAGTACCACATGACCTTCCTTCTTAATTCATTGTTTAAGAAAACACAGATATTTAGTGTGTTAACCCTTTCATAGAGGAATTCAGGGTGCCCCAGCTTGCTGCTGGCACTGAACACACAAAACTGCTGACCCCAAAAAGGGGAATGAGATTGCCTCTTTGTTCTCCCATATTAGCCAACACATTTAATCCTCAATTCTTGTGTCAATAACACTTTTCTTTCTTTCTTCAGAATATACTGAAACTAGAGTCAGGAGAGCATGGGGGGGACTTGTTCATGTTTGCTGCCAAAGTCAAAGATGAGGACTACACACTAGCATTCTCCTGACCAGTTGCATAGCTTCGGAGGCACTAGCTACCAACCTCCTTCCTACAGAAGTCACCATGTCAGCTCTGAAGGCATCTAGTTGCCTTAACATGGGATGAAAAAGTTAGAGAGGATTCTAGAATTGTAATCATCAGCACTAGTAATCTGGTGCATTGACAGGGGTGGCATGTTAGTTCTTACTCTCAGGTGCTCTGTCCAGCGTGTACCAAAGCTTAAAGCGTTCTGGATGCTGAACCTGAACTTCCTCCAGTTCTGAACGTAACAGGATATCTTTCTCAGTCTGAAAGGAAAGGAAAGGAGAGTTATACTTTCAATAGAGTCCTTCAGCCAGTCTCTTAACTGTAACAAATTAAGCCTCACAAAACTCCTGTGCAGTAGCTATCATCTCAATATTAGAGAGAGACACACACAAAAAAGTTTAAGATAACTCAATGAGATAGAGAGAGTCCGAAACAGACCCCAAATTGCCCAGCTTCTTGATCTTTGACAACCACACCTTGTCTCATGGAAAAGAATAAAAACATATTTAGATTTTTTTTTTAAATGACAAAAACCACCCCCAACTACATGGTTATTTGATGCAGCACCACAAAACTGAAATACTATATTAACAGTCTTCAGTATCAATTCAGCTTTCCAAAAAACCTGGGAAATTACTGCACAACATCACTATAGTATAAATAATGCTTGTAGACTCTGAGGGTAGTTTTTCCATCTCCTTTTCAGCCTCACATTATGAAGCGGTGCTAGTCCCTTCATACTCTACCCAGCCATACAGCAATTTGGCACCAATGAAAGTAATATTCTGGGGACTGTGGAGGGAGTTTATCAGCACCTGTTGCTGAGAAGGTACCGATTTCTGGATCTAACGTGAAACTGCATCTGTTACAAGAAAGCTATTTCTGGATCTGACTAATAAAAGCAGGCATCTGAACTGAACGATAGAAGACATTTTCAATGATCTAAAAGGAGCTAACAGCATGCAGTGAGATTAGCAGTAAGTATTAAATATGAATGTGTAGAACACCCAGGAGGACATAGAAATAATACAAGAGGGTCTACAGTGTTTACAAATACGGGTAGGAAATAAAATGAGATTCTACCTGGGATAATACAAGATATAGACTCAATCCTAAACACAGATTAACTGTGAGGGAGAAATCTGGAAAGCAGCAAAAATTAAGGACATTTTACGGGTGACAGCAGACAGGAGCTAGGAGTTTGCAACTCAGTGTTACGTTACAATGTGATTTTTTGGTTGTGCACAAACAAGAACAGGGAGACAGCAGGCCCTCCGTACACAGTTTTGTTAAGACTATACCTGGAATACAGGGTACCCCAAACTAGAAATATATTGACAGGCTGGAGAGAGTTCAAAGAAGAGCAACAAAAGTGATTAAGGGTGTGAAGGGCTGAGTACACAAGTAGAGGGGGGGAAAAATCCAAAGGAGCCAGTTATGGAAGCACTTAGCGTATGAACTATCCTTAGAATGAGACATTTTATCCTTTAATTAGCTAAATAATGACCAGGCGAGGACATTTTTTTCAAGGGTGTAAAAACCAGGAATGGAGAGGCATTTGGAGTGGTAAAATACCGGGACGAAACAGAAGAGGGAAAATTTAGGCTTAACATCAGAAAAACTTCTAATGCATCTGACTGTTTAGTCTATGGGATCTGCTTCCAAGTGAAATGGGACATCACTTGGCACATTCAAGTCTAGGCTAGACATAATTCTGATAAATGTACAATAAGGTCAATCCTGTATTGGCAGAGAAAAACTAGATGACCCAACAGGTCTTTTCCATCACCAACTTCTACTACTATCATTTCTACAACATTATCTATGATTAAAATAACTTCAGTGGATACAAGATAAAGTTAAAGCACTGAGGATAGTCTGTAGCATTATACATGGTCAACCCACACATCGGCTTTTGTTTGGGTTAGTGTGACTTGATTCAATGTACTTAGATATTTATGCCCAGATTTTCAGAAATACTCAGCACCTACCAACTCCTTCTGAAAACAACTGGAGTGAGCCCTTTAAAAAATATATATATATATCTGGCTACTTTATTTAGGTGCCTATAATATGACCTTTTGAGAATCTTACTCTTCATACATTTTGGTACGCGTGGCAGAACGTTATCTGGGTAAGGTGGCTGGTTTGGTTTAAGACATAAGTTGTTCATTACAATTGGATGGTGTTTGCTACACCATTTAATTAGGGAATATTTGATTACTAGAACCAAATGGGACTAAGACTTCCTGTCAACTTACATTCCTACCCCTCAGACTGCGGACAGATTTGTATCCAAATTAAGCCATCATGCTGGACAACACCTACCTCTGTTTCTCCTCTTTTGTATGCCTAATGCTTAGCTCAGCTAGATCATGAAATTTGTAAACAAGCGTTTCCTGTTTTAAAATTGAGACTATTTACCAGCTCTATTACAACCATATTAAGTTTCACTGTATCGAACCTTCACTGGAGTTTTGAAAAGAAAGAGACAGCATGTAGTGGCATAACACTGCAACTTTTCAGAGAAGTTGAAATCTGAAAATGGGGCCTGAGTAGAATATGGCCCCCGACAGATCAGAAAATATCTTTCTGTAGTGCTGTTTCTACAACAAGTAAGCTGCTATTTCTAATTGCATGGCGCACTATCCCCCATTTTGCAGTTATCGCCTGTTGGGGACAATTAAGTTTAGGTCATATACTGCAACTGTGTTCAGAAATAGTCAGATTAATATTTCCCTACCCAAACCTGGTTCTGTGCCCTGGGGGTATTAATCTTGAAGGAGAGCAAATGATGATGCCGCTAGATAGGGCAGCTTTAAAATTCTGACAAGGGCTCCCCTCACCCCCCCCAAAAAAAGTGTTAAGCACTTCCAGGAAACATACAGAAGAAAGAATTCCTGTCTCAAAACACTTACAGTCTGGAGAAGGAGAAAGCAGAGGGGTTAGATGTCAGGGTAAAAGTTACCAGGCAGTAATGTACAGAATAGTGTGCTTATTGCAATGGCCTCACATGTGGCTGTTTTTATAGTTTCTGTTCATTTTTAGCTTAGGGTTTTATGATACTGAATTGTACCTGTGTTCCGTGCTGTCTCAGGAGAGGTTTGCATATACCTGGGTTTTGTTTTTTTAAACTTAAGGACAATTTCAATGCCTTGCCACAAGAAGAAAAGAAGAGTTACCTGATTAGCAAACAGCAGCTGACAAATGGTGGTATCATCTTTGTCCTTCATGATGGCACGAATGAGCTGCAGCATAGGTGTTATGCCTGAAAAAAAAACTGCAATTAAAACTGGCCACCAGCAATACATCTAATAGCCTGGCAGAAACAAGGTGCACAAAGAATGAAACTTCATTCTTACATACCAGTTCCACCTGCGATCATTCCAACGTATTTCACTGTTTTAAGAACAGGTTCAGATTTCTTCTCAGCGCGAATAGCAAACGTGCCTGGAAAAAAGGAGTTAAGACAAATATTAGTGAATACTCGTGAACGCTAATTTAGATAGAGGACTGTGATCACAAATCCTGAGTTCTAATTCTGATTTATAGTGACCGGCTCAAACCCTAGGCAATCACCTCTCCACTCATTTTCCCATCTGGAAAATGGGGATGTGTCACCTTTTCCTCTCATAAGGCTATTGTGAGGACAAACAGATATGTTTAAAAAGTGCTAACTATTTTAAAAGACATCAAAAATGAACGCTGCTAGTGTATTAGAATTAGACAGGATTTTTTGACTCGTTACTCAACATCATGCTATCATGATTTGCATTTCAGTATTGTCTAGTGGCCCTGGTCAAGGAGCAGGAGCCCAGTCTGACAAGGACCATCCTCCCCCTCCCGACAAGATCAACCTGCCCATAAGAGCTCACAATCCATTCTCTGTATGTAATGACTATTTCTAAGAGACATCTCAATTGTGTGGGGAAGAAACCTGGCTAAAATTAAGTATCTAAACCCTAATACAAATCCAGTCCATCAGCAATTATTACACAAAGACCACGCCAATGGGTGGTGTCGAATAAGGTCATGAATAGGTTTTAAAAGAGCCCATGCATAGGTCTCTATGGGCTTCTCTTCACCGTGTTGTGTTTGGTTTGTTTTTTTTAAACCTAGAGTTAATTAATTCCTAATGGCTAGTGTGTACACAGCACAAAGATTTGACAGAGGCTACAAACATTTCTGCTTTATCCTAGGAATCAGCCCTAGCTTGGGATAAAGCCCATTTCTTAACCATGACGTTACATGTTCCTGCCTCATTCATAGAGGCCTGGACAAAGTAACCAAATTTAACCATTGTTAACTGTCATGCAGATGGGATCTTAACACAGCTACTGGTTCTTTTGCTAGGAATTGAGTAGAAGTCGGTCAGGCCTGGTCTACACACAGTTTTTGTATCAGTATAACTATGCCATTATAACATTAGGTGTGCTACCCTGCTGTGGGTACAATTACGGTATGTAAAAGTTGCTTTATCCTGGAGTAGCTTATACCAGGCTTACACGAGAAACTTCTGCCAGTATAGCAATGCTGGTTAGGGCTGTGATTTTGGGGCAACATTTCTATGCCAGCAAAAGCCTTAGTGAAACACAGTCATAGTGGCATGAATGTACTTTTGCTGCTATAGTTTATTTCTCTCAGGGAAACATACAAGTTCTACCAGCAAATGCACTCTTGGGAATAGAACTGTGTCTGTACTACCAGCAAACCTCTGTAATGTAGGTAAGATGTGTAGGAAAGGCCACAACCTCTATGGGAAAAAAAGTTAGTGATCACTACTCCTACATTACAATGCATCACAATTACATAAGATTTTCTGTGCTTATTATTCTGGACACAATATTTCCAAAATCAATCTTGCCTTTTCCCTTGTAGACAAGTAATCCACTGGGCCCTCTGAAGTCAATGGTATCCCCTAATTTCAGGCTGTCTAAATACTGAGACATCTTTCCTCCTTCGGGGAACTTTGGGTGGACCCCTTTAAAATAAATCTGTTAAAAATAAAGATTAAAAGGAACTGTTTCATTAAAAGAGTTAAAGCCAAAGACAAGTTTTTGCCTTGATTTTCTGTAATACACAAATTCATATGCCCAAACTCAATAAGCAATGAGACATGGCTGTCAGACAAGCTAAAACAGAGATCTGAGAATCCAAAACAGAGACAGTTCTATTTTAAAGCCAGTTCAACAGGTGAAAATTGCCCTAGGACAGCTTTGTTACACAGGGGCAGCCTCAAGATCTGTTAACCTTGGGCCCAATTCTGAGGTACCAAGAGCCTGCAGCTTCCAAGTGAAGGCAATGAGCGTAGCGGGTGTTAAGTACTTCAAGATCAGACCCCTTACCAATAGAGCTATGGGCTTGTCTACATAGGAAAGATATACCAGTATTTACAAGCATAAGCTAAGGTGTGAATTTAAACAAATATAGTTGTATTGGTGTAATTCCCTTCCCCCTGCCTCAGCCACACTCCTGTATAAGAGGACCTTGTCACTTGAGAAAGGGTTTAAGCTAAGCCAAAAAAGCCTTTCTTATACCAGAATAAAAGCAAGGGTCATAATGGTATAACTGATAGGTCTTGTCTACATGGGAAAATTCTATGAGTAACATTCCCCTTAGCCATTTATTCAATATTAGAAGAAAAGCCTAGGAATAGCAAAGGGGTAACAAACGAGACAAAATGGGAATAAAATCAGAAAGGCTAAAGCACAAAGTGAGTTACACCTAGCAAGGGACATAAAAGAATGTAAGAAGAGGTTCTTTAAATACACCTCTATCCCAATAGAATCCGACCCGATATAACATGAATTCAGATACAACGCGGTAAAGCAGTGCTCTGGGTGGGCGGGGCTGCGCACTCCGGTGGATCAAAGCAAGTTCGATATAACGCGGTTTCACCTATAACGCAGTAAGATTTTTTGGCTCCCAAGGACGCATTATATCGGGGTAGAGGTGTACATTAGAAACAAGAGGATGACACAGAAAAGTGTAGGTCCATTACTTAACGGGGAAGGAAGAGCTAATAACTGATGACCTGAGGAAGGCTGATGTGTTTAATACTTATTTTGCTTCAGTCTTCACTAAAAAGGTTAATGGTGACCAGATTCTCAACACAATTAATGTTAACAAAGGGAAGGAGTGCAAGCCAAAACAGGGAAAATAATATTTAGATAAATTAGATGTATTCAAGTTGGCAGGGCCTATTGAAATTCATCCTAATGTACTTTAGGAACTAGCAGATGCAATCTCAAAACCGTTAGCAATTATCTTTGAGAACTCACTGAGGAGAGAGGAGGTCCCATCCCTGAGGACTGAAGGGCAAACATATTACCTATTTAAAATAAGGGGAACAAAGAGGACCTGAAGAATTATAGACTAGTCAGCCTAACTTCAAAACCTGTCAAGATACTAGAACAAATTATTAAACAATGAATATGTAAGCACCTAAACAATAATAGTGTTAAGAAATAGTCAATATGGATTAGTCAAAAACAAATCATGCCATGCCAAGCCTTCTTTGGCAAAGTTATTGGCCCAGCGGATAGGAGGGAAGCTGTAGCTCTTGATTTTACTAAGGTTTTTGACACAGTTCCAGGCGACAGTCTCATAAGCAAACTAGGGAAATGTGGTCTAGATGAAATTAATAAGGTGGGTGCATAAATAGTTGAAAGTTCTGATTAGTTATCAATGGTTCACTGTCAAACTGGGAGGGAGTATCTAGTGAGGGTCCCACAGGTGTCAGTCCTAGATCTGGTACTAGTCAATATTTTCATTAATTAATTGGATGGAGTGGAGAGTATGCTTATAAACTCTGCAAATGACACCAAGCTGGAAGGGGTTGCAAACATTTTGGAGGACAGAATTAGAATTCAAAATGACCTTGACAAATCGGAAACTTGGTCTGAAATCAACAAGATGAAATTCACTAAAGACAAGTGCAAAGTACTTCACTTATATAGGAAAAATCAAATGCACAACTTCAAAATGGGGGCTAACTGGTAGTACTGCTGAAAAGGATCTGGGGTTTATAGTGGATCACAAATTGGATGAGTCAACAATGTGATACAGTTATGGAAAAGGCTAATATGGGGTGTACTAACAGGGGTGTTAGATAGAAGAAATGGAAATAATTGACCCACTCTACTTAGCACTGGTGAGGCTCCAGCTGGAATATTGCATCCAATTCTGGGTGCCACACTTTAGGAAAGATGTAGACAAACTGGAGAGAGTCCAGAGGACTCCAGAGCAACAAAAATGATAAAAGGTTTAGAAAACCTGACCTATGAGGAAAGGTTAAAAAAAATAGGCATGTTTAATCTTGAGAAAAGAAGACTGAGGGACCGGATAAAAGTCTTGAAATATATTAAGGGCTGTTATAAAGAGGACTATGATAAACTGTTCTCCATGTCCAGTGAAGGTAGGACAAGACGTAACAGGCTTAATCTGAAGCCAGGGAGACATAGGTAAACTAGTGGGGTGGGGGGAAAACTTTCTAATTATAAGGGTAGTTAAGCTGTGGGATAAGGTTCCAAGGGAGGTTATAGAATTCCCATCACTGGAGGTTTTTAAGAACAGGTTGAACAAAGATCCGTCAAGGATAGTGTAGATCTGTAGTTCTCAACCAGGGATACGCGTACTCCTGGGGATACGCAGAGGTCTTCCAGCGGGTACATCGACTCATCTAGGTTATTTGTCTAGTTTTACAACAGGCTAAATAAAAAGTACTAGCAAAGCCAGTACAAACCAAAATTTCAGACAATGACTTGTTTAGACTACTCTATATACTATACACTGAAATGTAAGTACAATATTTATATTCCAACTGATTTATAATTATATGGTAAAAAATGAGAAAGTCAGCATTTTTTCAGTAATAAAAATACAAAAAAGTGTCAAAGAACACTGTCTGATTTTGTAAGCAAGTAGTTTTTAAGTGATCTGAAACTTTGGGGTATGCAAGACAAATCAGACTCCTGAAAGGGTACAGCAGTCTGGAAAGGTTGAGAGCCACTTGTCTAGATTTCCTTGGTCCTGCCTCAGCGCAAGGGGCTGGACTTGACTTCTTGAGGCCCCTTCTGGCCCTACATTTCTACGATTCGCTTGATAAAACATGTCACCATGTGAGAATGAAACACATAATAGGAAATGAAACTCTGAAGAGAAGCAGCAAAGTAATGTAGTAATTTAACACTAAATTCTATCAGCTTTAGAAATATTTACTGAATACCTCAACTTGGCTATTGAGAGGGGAAAATTCAGAACATTATATGATCCCAACTTACCTATATGGATTAAATGTATATTGATTTGCATGCTGAGGTACCACTGAATGGAAGCCAACAAGCCACAGTAGAGTTAGACATCACGGAATCACACAAGTATTTTTACACCACCATGATTTTTACTGTAACCTTTAAAGGCTTATAAATAGGCAAGTATTGTTTGGCACAATGATATCCTTACCTTGACAACAAGATCCACATAGCCTTTGTCGTCATCACTGGAGACTGGTGTGTAGGGTCTGACAACCAGATTTCCATTAATCCGTGCAGAAAGATAAATATGCTGTCCTACAAGCAGCAGAAGGAAGAGTAGGTTTATTTTTGAGGGGCTATTCTGAGCAAATTCTCTTTCGCTATGGCTGACAATGACTTGGTGGAAAAGCCAGACTGGGTCCTAAGACTCTCTTTACCCCTTTGGTCCAGAACAAACAATTTTTTCCTTGCTCTCCTGTATTTCCATACCACCTTTCTAGATTTCTTCCTCCAGTGTGCATGAAATCTAGCTGAACCGGCTAAGTGTTCAGCTACACCAGCCTTAGAGAGCAGTTCTCCAACCCGGAGCTCAATCACGTTTGTTATTTACTGTAGCAGCCATACTCATAAGTTTCGATATTATATACTACACACATACACAAATGTATAAAAGGATGTTCAAGGATGACTCGCACATTCGAGTGTGATTAGCACCTCATTAACACACGTGTCAGTTACACATAACTGAACACAAATGGCTGACATCCAAAAGGCATACTATAAAGATGTCCTAGGAATTCCATATTTAAGGCTGCATTTTGAAGTGCATTTAGAGCAGGAGGTTTTTTTAAATTTCATTTTACTTTGCAACTGGAATGAATCAGATGATGTCACAGGGGAAGATACAATAACATCAGTAGCTTTTAAAATGTTTAAAGTAGTTCTTGCAGCCCATACTGCTTCATAGGTCTGTGACCGGTATAATTAACTAAGCTTTGATTCATGATGATAAAACCAGGCTGCCAATGTAAAACATACCAACAGGGAGACCTAGAATGTGCTCTCGAGTTGGAAGGGCAAAGCGAAATCTTCTCGTGTCGTGGCTAATTTCCTGAAATGGGAAAAAAACAAAATTATCACACACACCATTGGAAATACTTTGTATTTTGTTGGGTGGTTTTTTTTGTTTGTTTTGTTTTTAATAGACATGTCAGTCAGGCTGTTTCTAAAAGTTAGTTTCACCCTAATCCACAGATATGTAACAAACTGTTTCAGCACTATGTATTATGCTATAAAATAAGAAGTCAATTTAGCACTGTTTCACTGCTTGAGTGGAAAGTATACTTTCCACTCAAATTCCTTGAAAGGCTTTCTATTTTCAAGAAATAAGAAATAACATTGATATTTCAATATGTGAGGTCAAAAACTAACAATAAATACCTAAGACAAATGCAACAACAACAAAAAATGGAGAGAAACATTTCAGATTTAACAAAGATCAATAAAAACTAGTTATTTGCAATTTAGTATATAGGCAATAACTTTATAATGCTCTGCACTTGTACAGAACTCCATCCAAAGATCTCAATGAGGAGCTAACCAGTTCTTCATTTGTAGTTTAAATTTAGACAAAAGACAAAAAAGAGGAAGTTCAGAAGTTTCAGAAACAGTTCAACAAAAAACTTACTTTGGGCTATGTTGTAAATCAGATGAATTAGTTATTCTAATTTAGTTTTGGAGCAGAATACTGGAAATGACACTGGTGGGTATAAGAGGGGATTAACAACTATCAAGTTGGTCTCCTTTGTTACATTAGTGGCTTTAAAATATTATATATCAAGTTTCCTTAATTATAGTGGGAAAGAACACACACTGCAGATTAGAGCCCTGCTATAAAACTTGGGACCTTATTACTGATTTCAAAATCATTTATCCCCAAATAAACCAAAGCGATTTATTTCTCAAACGTTATGATCATAACTCTTTAAACAGTATAAGTCATGATCATTGGACCAAAGTGACACTTCAGTTTAGATAAAAATATTAAGTGATATGTAATGTATTTGGATGGGGAGAATGAACAAGCACTAATGAGACATTGTTTCATTTTCCCCTTTTCACTCCACCTTATAGGCTTTTTGTTTCATTACAGCATACTTAGGGTCTGAACTCTAGTGCTATTGATTACTTTGCAGCCCTTAGATCAGGGGTGGGCAAACTGCGGCCCATCAACCGTTTTAAGCCTGCTCTTGAGCTCCTGCTAGGGAGTGGGGTCTGGGCCTTGCTGCGCTCCAGCCCGGGACCAGGGTCGTGGGCCGCTCCACGCGGCTCCCGGAAACCGCGGCATGGCTCCCCTCCGTCGCTTCAATGGGAGCTGCAGGGGCGGTGCCTGCGGACGGGGCAGCGTGCAGAGCCAACTGGCTGCGCCTCCATATAGGAGCTGGAGAAGGGACATGTCGCTGCTTCCAGGAGCTGCTTGAGGTAAGCGCCGCTCAAAGCCTGCACCCTTGAGCCTCTCCCTACGCCCCCAACCCCCTGCCCTGATCCCCCTCCCACCCGCCAAACCCCTCGATCCCAGCCCGGACCACCCTCCTACACCCCAAACCCCTCAGCCCTAGCCCCACTCCACCCTCTCCTGCCCCAGACCAGAGCCCCCTCCCTGCACCCTGAACTCCTCATTTCTGTCCCCACCCTGGAGCCCACACCCCCAACCAGAGCCTTCACCCCAACCCCAATTTTGTGAGCATTCATGGCCCACCATACAATTTCTATTCCCAGATGTGGCCCTCGGACCAAAAGTTTGCCCACCCCTGCCTTAGATAAACAAATGCTTAGCTCTTCTGTAAAGCATTACATATGAAAACTCTGCAGAGGTGGGTAGGCTTAATTTCCCCCATTTATAGATGAGGAAATTGAAGCACAGCGCTGTTAAGCGAATTGCCCAGGAGCACACAGCAAGACAGTGACAGAGCAGAAAAGAGAAGACAGATTTCCCAGTCCAATGCCTCATCCATTGTACCATACACCTCTACCCCAATATAACGCTGTCCTCAGGAGCCAAAAAAAAAAATCTTACCGCGTTATATCGAACTTGCTTTGATCCACCAGAGTGCGCAGCCCCGCCCCCCCCGGAGCACTGCTTTACCGCGTTATATCCAAAATCGTGTTATATCGGGGTAGAGGTGTATTACATTTTATTATAAAAGATCCCTATAAAATGTAATAGGGCATTCTATCCCTTATATACAATGGTTAAATACCCATAGAAGTGATAGCTATTAAATTAGATATGATTGTAGAATAGTTGCTACAAACAGGTTTCATTCCTATTAAACTCTATAGGACTTTTCCCTAAGGGTTCAATTCAAATCAATTGGACTACTGTTGTTACTAAGGATTTTAGAATCAGACTCTTAGGCTATGTCTACACTACAGACCTTACAGCAGTACCACTGCAGCTGCACTGCTATAAGGTCTCTCGTGTAGCTGCTCTACGCCAACAGGACAGAGCTCTCCCATCAGCATAATTAACCCTGCCCCCCTTCTCCCCCCCAATGAGCCGCTGTAGTTATGTCTGCAGGAGAGCGTCTCCCGCCAACATAGTGCTGTCCACACTGGTACTTTTGTTGGTGAAATTTGTCAGACAGGGGTGTGTTTTTTCACACCTCTGACTGACAAAAGTGCTAGTGTAGACATAGCCTATGGGCTGGTCTAAACAAACACTTAGTTCATGGCAAGCTGGGGTGTAAATCTACCGCGCACTAGCCTGCCACACAGTAAGTGTCCATGTGGCCCCTGCTGCCGCACACTGAAAGTTCTATAATACTCTACAAAGTGAGGCTATGTCTACACTATGGGCACTACAGTGGCAGAGCTATGGTGCCGCAGCTATGCTATTGTAATACAGACACTTCCTACAGTGATGTAAGGAGTTGCTAGGCTGATAAAAGTGTTCTTCTGTCCATCTAGCAGAGTCCACACTGAGGGTTAGGTCGGCATGACTACAGCACTCAAGGATGTGAATTTTTCACATCCCTGAGTGTCAGAGCTGTGTTGACCTAACTTAAGCATAGGACAGGCCTGAGTCCTGGGGAAGGGACATAATCATTGATAGCAAAAGTTACTGACAGTTGTTGCTCAAGTAGGAAAGTCCTAATAGTTCCACTTAGTGTGAGATGCATTCTGCCTGTGCCAAAGGATTATGGTTTATTTAACCAGGTGTTAAATAGGTGTAAAATTAAGATCTGATTGTTCATTACAAGGGAATCCAAACAGGAATCTAGAAAGAATGAAATGCACTGAACCTAATTTTTGTTATAGTAAACTGCCTTTTCTCTTTATCACCTCGTCACTTAACTGGAATGTCACATCAACCACAAAGGTGTCCAAGTATGATATGATGCTGTAAAATTAAGATAGTTTCTCTTTAGAATCCTGAATGGTTTAAAGACATCTAAATGCATAATTCTGTTTGCCGAGGCCTCATCTACACTATGAAACCGACCCATAATAAGTATGACTGATGGAAACAGTTGTTAAACCAGGATATAACAATGGTTAGGTGAAACAGTGCTAAACACAGTTGGTCCTTGTTCAACAAATGGACCATGTTCAGCACGCTCTCTTCTGCGTCTGTTAACAACAACTGTTGTTAACATTACTATTGGGTAGTGTTGAAAAGGCCCCCATTCACAAAAAAGTGAATGGAATGTAAACAAATGCAATGAAGTTTGTGGGCAGTTTGAAACAATGGCACTCTGACAATGGCGTTAACTGGTATTATTCACTTCAAAGGGGTGATAGTGAAACCTAGTAACAGTTCAGGTTATAAGTGATTTCACTAACTGATCTAAGCATGCTATAAAGGAGAGGAATTCTTATATTAACAACAGCTGCACAATCTAGTGTAAGAAGCAATGCATTTTGGCATCGGGGTGGGCAAAATCTGCACTGAGCTTCGTAGAGTACTACCACTCCCCTTACCCAGTTCAGCCTTTGGGAAGGAAGGGGAAGAATGACCACAGAAAACACACACATGCATGGAGTCCACTTAAGAAAAATAGTTCTCTCCCATCAGAAGATACCCTGTAACTAATAAAATTTGTTTTCGAATAAGGGTAGGCTTATACATCAAAAGCTGCAGCGTCTCAGCTACACTAGTGCACTAGAGTCGCTGTAACTGTTTACTTAAGATGCTACTACACTGATGGGAGAACTTCTCCCATTGGCATAGTTAATCCATGTCCACAAGAGGCAGTAGCAGCTCTCCAGTCGACATAGTGCTGTCTACACCAGGGGTTAGATTGGTATAATTACGTCTCTCATGGGTGTGGATGTTTCCACAGTTATACAGATGTATGTTTGTAGTGCAGGCCTGACCTAAGCTCCATATTCAAACTGAAAAATCAATTGTGCAGCACACGGCTGTATCTTGGAGACTTTTTCAAATAGTGACTGATATTTTTAACCTTGAAACCCTAAGAAGTTTTCATCCAATGCAATTTAACATGTCTTAAAATATTCAGCAGTGCACACAAGAAGTTACATTATTCCCCCTACACACACAAGTGGATTTTGCAACACTGAAGTGTACATTACAAAGGTCACCATTCATTTTAGCAAGAAACATTTTTTCATTAAGCTAGTATTTTTCCAAAGCAGCTATAGATTTTCAAACATGTTTCCTGTTTATGTGAGAACTCTTTTTTGAACTCCCATCCACAAAGATACAAACTGCATTACAATACTTGTGACCCAGAACTGATCTTAAAATGAGTCTCTTCTCCCCTCTGCCCAACCCCCTGGAAATGAAAAAAGGTTTACACAGAAAAGATAATCAAATCCTGCAGATTTTAGGAATTTAGGGTGACATGTTCCACAGGATAATTCGGAAGAGACAGTCTTTCCCATTTGCCATGCATGGAGACAATGCTAATAAAACAGTATGAGTTTAGAGTCTATGTTTAAAAAAAATGAGATGCTTACAATACAATGTAAACTTGACAGCATGGGCTAAACTAGGTAAAAAGCATTTATAAATAAGCAGCTCTCTGCTTTGTTTAAATATAAACAGAAACAGAACTCTGCAGCCTTAGAACTTTTACAATTCCCAACAGGGCACAATATTGCTGCAACATTACTCAAGCTGTAGACTGATATGGACATTATCTATCTATATGGAAGTGCTGTCAGCGTGCTCAGTGCTGTACAAGTGTGCACTTACTTACCTCTTTGTCAATCAGCCTTAGTGGGTATTTCACTTCAGGGTCCTCCAGGGTAATTGCAGGAGGGGGTTTCCTAAAGAGTCTCATGATCAAGCTGATAACTACCCATAATGGGTATGTCACAATCCCGCCAAGCTGCAACAATGCATAAAGACAAGAATATTAACATCGCCATTTGTTTCAGTGAAGTGATACCGTGATGATAATGTCATGCCAGAAACAACCCATGAGACATATCCTCCGTTTCTGCATGATTATTTTATGAACCTACAGAAAAAAGTCCATTCAAAGATACCTCATTGCAGTAAGTACAAACACTGGTTTACCATATAAATAATGTGGTGGTTTAGATACACATTTAGTTTGCCTTAGTCTTTCTAGACTCCTAGCACTCAGATATCACAGCATGGAACAGGTTATAGACATGTTGGTAGACAAATTTATTCTGCCTCTTGTTTTCATGTGTCCAGTTAGTCATTTAGAACAAGCCTTCTCCCTTTGCAGAGGGTCCATGCAAGGGTGGCATAGACCTCATAGGAGCCCTCTGTGCAGGAACAGATTTTAAACATAGGGCCATATTGTATCATTCTCTACATGGTCTACTCCCACACAGCAGATGGGGGTGTGACGGGTTCCCCTGGGGAGCCACCTGATACTGGGGTACCATTGAGCCCTCTGACCCACCAGCCTGGGCTCCCTCTCACACTGTGCTGCTGTGACAAGTTGCAAAGCCCTCCAAGCTTGCACTTTCACCAGCATTCACACAGGTAGGGACACACCCAGCTGCAGTTACATGCAGTTAACCACCAGCCTCGGACCCCAGAGCAGTACCGTCCTGCCCTGGTTAACTCTGGCCAGTGTATGGGTTTAACACCCGGTCCGTCTCTCCCTCAATGTGAAGAGGACCATGCACATTTGTGGTAACCAAGATGAGATTTTCCCCAGACACCTTAGTCAAATGCACACTGGTTTAGATTAAAGCATAAAAGAAGTTTATTAACTACAAAAGATAGATTTTTAGTTATTATAAGGGATAGCAAACAGATCAAAGCAGATTACCTAGCAAATAAACAAAACATGCAAACTAAGCTTAATCAACGGATATGAATAGCAAATCCTCACCCTAAATGATAAGACAAACAGGCGGCAGATTCTTAAAGGGCAAGCTGCACTAGTTTACAGTTTGGAATGCCCAGGCAGGTGTTCTATTCACAGGCTAAAAATCCCTTTAGCCTTGGTACAGCCCTCCCTCTGTTCAGTCTTTGTTCCTCAGGTGTTTCCAGGAGTCTCTTTGGGGCAGAGAGTCAGTGAAGAACCACAATGATGTCACACCCCTGCCTTAAATAGCTTTTGCATATGGTGGGAACTCTGTTTCAAAGCTTGGTTCCCACGCCAGTCAGTGGAAAAACACATATTCCAAGAGGGAGTCCAGTCCCAGCTGACCTGGTCACATGTCCTTGTACAGTTACAGCCTGAGTCAGAGGCTGTTCCTCAAGAAAGCTCCCTGCCTGCAGAGTTGCCAAGTCTCACAAGATAAGGGAGATAGGCCCTTCCCAGCCAGCCATCTAGACTGAGAGCCTTTTGCTAAGTGGGCATTCCCCAGGTGTAAACACATTTGAAATACAGATATAAAGTCAATATGCCTAACTTCAGATACAAAAATGATACATGCATACAAGTAGAATAATCATATTCAGTAAATCATAACCTTTCCAGTGACACCTCACATGAGGTATCTTTTATAAAATACATTATGATTATATCATAGTCATATCATAATAATTTCACTGAAGTGTCACAGAAGTAACTGGGGTTCTCCTTGCAGAATTTTCTACATTTTCTTCCCCTGGGGATGGGGAGTAAAAGATTTTGCCCCTCCACCAGAAGGGGTAGGGAATTCAATTTTCTTTTTTTCCCCCCAAATGTTACATAATACTGCATTGGTGCACTACAACTTCCAGAGGGAATTTAAGACATGATTGAGCATTTTTCACTTTCACTAGCTTATAAAAACGAAGTAATTTGATTGGCTGTTTTCAAGTCATAGTGCTATAAATGTGATTGCTATTGAACACTATAGCAACTCGTGTCAAGAAGCTACTGATTCTGCCATAAATGGTTGTTTATATTAGACCATTTTAAGTTTGTTATGGAGGCATCTGCTGAAAAAAAATTAAATGAAGTTTCTAATGGATCTGAAGCTAACAAGACTATTTACACTTCCATGTTTCTGCAGCACCATGAGATGTCAACTCTGAGGGCTTGTCTACACTTACAGTTCTGCACCAGTGCAGCTGCGCCACTGTAGCACTAAGAGAAGACGCTACCCATGCCGATGAGCTAGCTTCTCCCGTTAGCATGGGTACTTCACCTCCCCAAAAGGTGATAACAATGTTGATGGGAGAATATCAACATAACGCTGTCTACACCAGGGGTTCAGTCAATATAACTGTGTTGCTATGGGCTGTCTATTTTCCACATCCTTGAGAAACAGTTATTCTGATGTAAATTTATAGTGTAGACCAGGGCTAAGAAGACTGTTCATTAATTGCTGATGCAGCAATAGCAAAAGGCTATATATCATGCACAAAAAGGTTACTTTTTATGTTTCATGTCTTGGTGACAGAGATGGACAGAATAACGAATAGAAACATACAAGTAGAATAATCATATTCAGTAAATCATAACCTTTCCAGTGACACCTCACATGACTTATCTTTTATAAAATACATTATGATTATATCATAGTCATATGTAGATTACAGAAGATTTTTGAGACCGACCAAATTTTAGGCCTAACATAATGATACATAGGCCCTTTAAAGATGCAGTTATTAATTAGCAAAGGAGCAGCTACAGCTAATTAAATGAGCATAGGATTGGGATCAGGAGCCAAGGCTCTATTCTCAGCTGTCACTGACATGCTAAGTGACCTCAGGCAAGTCACTTCACCTCTCTGTAAGTCAGTTTCTCCATCTGTTAAACGGAGCTAAATCCACCCCAACTTTGTGAACAACTTTCAGTCCACGTATGGCAAGTACTGTAAGTGCAAAATATTATTGTTACTCATTAAATTGTTATATGATATTTACATCTTCATCTGAAGCACATGACAATCACCACTTCTGGAGGCAGGGTGCTGCACTACAGATCTGTCACGGTATGGTAATTGCTATCATTAGTTTTGAGCCACACGACTAATACACTGTCTGCTTCATAAACGCAGAATGGAAGGCACTTTGTTATTTATGGTCAGTTAATGCAAGAGCCTCAGAGGATTCTGCTTCAAAGGAAAAATAGAGGAGGGTAGTAGTTCAGATACATTCTGATCCAGCAGCTAAAGACCCATTGTCAGCTGATTGGAAAAACACAAGCTGGTTGCTTTCCAAAATAATTCATCACTCTTCATAAGAAGACAGGCCTGAAATATACTAACAGGACAAACAATGTTCTGTACTCTCCTAATAGGGCATCAAACAAGACATAAACCAAGATAGCTCCCGTTAAGTCAAAGGAGCTACACCAATTTACATCAGTTGAGTGACTGAGAGAAAGCAAGTTCTCTCGCCAAACATTGCTCTGGCAAGTCTTGCTCTCTGGTAGCTAGGATGTGCCTCGTTAGAGATAAATTATTTCAGAACAGAAGGTTTTATTATTGCAATTAAACACCTTGTTGGGAGAACAAGCGTAAATATTTTATGAAAAGTTCTACTTTTAACAGTGGCATTTTACTACAGGACCAGGATCCTCGGCTCCTGCACCGGGGTGTGGTCAGTAACATACAATGAAATACATTCAGAATTATAGCCTTTAGAGCAGTGGTGGGCAATCTGCGGCCCACCACGGTAAGCTGACTGCGGGACGGGAGACATTTTGCTGACGTTGACATTGTCCAGGAACAGCGAACCCTGGCCTCTGGGAGCTGCGCCTGCGGATGATTAATGTCAGCAATATGTTTCGCGGCCCGCAATCAGCTTACCCTGATGGGCCGCAGGTTGCCCACCACTGCTTTAGAGAGTACATTTTACAGCCAGGAGCGACTGCGCTACTAGGTTTATCTGGAGGGAGGGCAACACCTGAGAGCAGTGTATCTATCAGGCATATTCTGAGGGAGATAATTTATGGCAAAATACTCTGTCACTGAATTGTAACAAAATGAGAGCAATTAAAAACCTTTCTAGGATAACAGGAGTACTTGTGGCACCTTAGAGACTAACACTTTTATTTGAGCATAAGCTTTTGTGGGCTACAGCCCACTTCAACGGATACATGCAGTGGAAAATACAATAGGAAGATTTTATATATCGATTTTATATACACATACACACACACACACCATGAAAAAAATGGGTGTCACCATACACACCATAAGGAGAGTGGACACAAATCAGATGTCAAGATTTATAACACTCAAAAACCAGTTGGAGAACACTTCAATCTCCCTGGCCACTCGATTACAGACCTAAAAGTCGTAATATTACAACAAAAACACTTCAAAAAACAGACTCCAACGAGAGACTGCTGAATTGGAATTAATTTGCAAACTGGACACCATTAAATTAGGCTTGAATAAAGACTGGGAGTGGATGGGCCATTACCCAAAGTAAAACTATTTCCCCATGCTTATTTCCCCCTCCCCCCACAGTTCCTCACATCTTCTTGTCAATTGCTGGAAATGTGCCATTTTCATTACCATTACAAACAGTTCTTTTTCTCTCCTGCTGATAATAACTCACCTTAACTGATCACTCTCCTTATAGTGTGTATGGTAACACCCATTGTTTCATGTTCTCTGTGTGTATATATATATTCCTACTGTATTTTCCACTTCATGTATCGGATGAAGTGGGCTGTAGCCCACAAAAGCTTATGCTCAAATAAATGTGTTAGTCTCTAAGGGTGTCACAAGTACTCCTGTTCTTTTTGCGGATACAGACTAACATGGCTGCTACTCTGAAACCTCTCTAGGAGAGGTGTCTTACACCATCCAGGATGCTCAGCTGCTATCTCCCCATCCCAGCCTAGACCCATCTTTTAAGAAAGTTTAATTAGCATGGAGGGGTTGTTTGTTTGTGGTTTTGGAAGGGAGGGGTACATTTTGTCATTGTGCCTTTATCATTTACTCATCTTCCTTCTCTGCCTTTGTGGTCCAGAAGCAACAGTATCTGAAGTTCTACAGTTTATAGCTGCCTCCAGTCTATTCCTGCAGGTCACCCTCTAACACCCACAGTTAGAACTATTTAAGCAGGTGCACTGGAGAAAGGGGGTTGAAACGAGAGGTTTAGACAGCTGTTGGAAAAGGGTAATGATGCATGCTAATGACCGTTAACACTTTTCCACACAGACCATCTCTTAACAAGCCACATAACTGCAAAGGTCTCAGCCACAGCTGATAGTTCATGGTATCATTTTTTAAAATCAGACCGTGGCAAGGAAAAAGAAACCTGAGAAATAAATAAATATATAAATGAATAACAACTTACTTTAATTATTCCATATACAGAGACTTCATTTTAGCATATATACTAGGCCTGTGTATATAATGCACACAAGTAGAATATCACAAGATAATTTCATTTCATTTCCCCTTCCCCCCTTCTAAGTAATCAGTATACAAGTATTAAATATTATCTTTGGAATACATTTGAAATTACCGACACAGATACAGACATCCTTAATGTGCTTACTTTCAGAATCATAAAGCACTCTGATACAGCAGATATGAGCCAGGGTATAAATGCCATCAGAACTTCTTTCCTCCATATCTAGGCCTCTGTACTCAGGCTAAAATGAAGACTCCATTTATGTTCAAGTAGGCCTTCACGAATAGAAGAGGGAGGGTGCTGAACTGTACCTCGAGAGACTATGAGCCAGATTTTCAGTTGATGTAAATGAGCACAGTTCCACTGACAATTTATCACAGCTGAGAACCTAACCCATAAACAAGTGCTGCTTAAACTGACCTAAACTGGGAATCTCAATGAAATGAGTGTTTGGAATCAGGAAGAACTCAATGAGAGACAACCATAACACAGATAATATTAAACTGGATTTTTCCCAGGTTAAAAAGTTGTGAGAAAGTCATGCAACTGCTGACAATTGATGGTATTTAAAAGCCCACTTTTGCCTAACGTTTAGGTCTGTCAAAAACCTTTCAATAGGAAAATACTTTTAAGAAATAAATTACTTTCATTTTCTGCCAGATAGTTTTAAAGTAGAGAATTTATTTAAAATAAAGTTGACTATACATTCTTAGATTTAAAGGGCAACTCATTCACTCACAGAATGGTTTAAAGCATTTGTGTCTCCTCTTCTATGGGGCCTTTACTTACTATTCTGAATTACACTTAAATCAGCAGGGATGCAAGTCCTTATCAATGTGTAGTATATTTAATGTCAGTCTTTTATAACAACCACTCCCATCAGAATGGGAAATAGAGCATGAAACTAATAATATCTTCACAGTGCTAGTGCTATATTCTACTTATAGAAGAACAAGAACTTCTGTTTAAACTTTAACAACAAGGAGTCTGGTGGCACCTTAAAGACTAACAGATTTATTTGGGCATAAGCTTTCATGAGTAAAAACCTCACTTCTTCAGATGGTTTTTACTCACGAAAGCTTATGCCCAAATAAATCTGTTAGTCTTTAAGGTGCCACCAGACTCCTTGTTGTTTTTGTAGATACAGACTAACACGGCTACCCCCTGATGTTTAAACTTTTTAACTGATTTTTAACAAAGGACAGAAGTGTAGTGCTTCAGACATGCACTGGATTTCAATGCACAGGGTTGTGTGTATGCCAATTTATTAAGACTCTTCTTAGCAGCATGGCCAGCCAGACCTCCCTCCTGAGCCTCCCTCCACCAGTTATTTGGCTGTATAATCACTGCATTATAAAAATCAATGAATTTTGCACTTTCTGGAGCTACACAGCCCAGCATACAAGCACAGCACCTTACAAAGCATGTGAAAACTGAAAGTGAGGACACTAGATCCTAGCTGAAAAGCAACCAGCCAGCCCCAAATATTAGGCCTCTGCCAGTGCCTTTCTAAAAGATAGGATGTGGGTGTGGTAAGGGCTTTTCTTCAGGCACATTCAATTTGTCAGTTTGCAAGGGATTAAAAAAAAATTGTGCTTCTCAACATTTAAGGTCACTAGCTCTTTCAAAACAGACTGTCTATTGTTATCACACCCCCACACTTTTTACTGAAGGGTGATGAGAGCAGTTGCATTGCTTTGTAACGCACCTTCTGTATTCTGTTTACTGGATAATGGAAGCTTTAAAATACAGCCAGACCCAAACAAAAAGTAAGTGGCACTAGGTCATTTAACGCCAGTGTTTATATATACCCGCAACGTGTTTAAGAGAGGAACTGGGTGGAGGCAAGTTTAGATGCCATAGGCTGGTGACCATCCAGAAAACAGGAATCCGAAATGTTTTTCCACTGACGGTCAAACGCGATGAGTCACAAACTCCACCGCACAAGCTTTGGAGCAGCTGATGAGGCCTCTAAGAAAGGCTTTAAGGTTTTTTTCCCCCTCTTGGCATTGTTAACGGACCATCGCCAAACCCCTTGCAATCCCTGCCTTTGGCTTTTGCAGACAGCAAACCAACTGCAGCCGCTAATCCCGCGGGCAGCAGCTTCCACCCCCCAAGTTATTCTGTTTGCGTTGATGGTCAATGGACCTTGAGAGCGGCACCCCTCTAGATACGGCAACTTGGTGCCACACGCGCGCCCGGAGGGTGGAGGGGGGGCACCTGCACGCAACCAAAGGCTACACCGTGCAGCTCTGCAAAAAGGAGCGCCAGGGTGGGGCCCTGTTCCCGGGGGAGAAGGGGGAGCAGTGACAGTCTCAGCAAGCGGCCTTGCCGCCTTGCCTCGCCCCATCGCGGAAGAGCCCTGCCCGATCCGAAGGGCTCCAGAGGCTTCCGTGCCGCCCCCGCGGAGCACTAGCGCCCCCACCCCTCCGGGCTGGAGCAGGCGGCCGCTTACCCTGCTGAGCTGCGCCCCCATGTCTGCGCCGCGCTCCCTCCCTGCTGCTGCGCCGAGAAGATCCCAGAGACCGCGCGCGCCGCCCCGCCCCCCGGCCCAGTGCGCTACAATGTGGCGAGTCTGCGGTGCCTGCAGCGCGCTCCGCCCCGCGCTGTCACCGTCCGCCCCGCCCCGCCCCTCGGGCCTGCCTCTCCATTGCCGCAGCCCCCTGCCCATCACGCTGGCTGACAGCCCGCCGGGTTCCCCGCGCGCGCCGCCCCGGCTGGGAGCCGCCCCTCGCTCGCCGCCTGGCTGCGGGAGGGCGCGGGCTGAGTCCCCGTCCCACCCCGGGGCAGGCGCTGGGGTGTGGCTGTGCCCTAGGGAGACGCGCGGAGGGGGAGGGTTCAGGCTGCATGGGGCGGGTAACCCGCAAGCCACCCTGCCCGCCAGGCGGCGTCGCACTGGGGATGAAAACTTTAATTCTCCTTCCCTGGAGCTGGGAGCCGCGGTCACCGGGCGTTGGCTGTGCGTGGTTCTCCAGACAGAAAATGCTGTAGGCGGAGTAGTACTCATTAGCGTCCTCATGGGCAGTCCGAAGGCGGGTGCTCTAATGGGTAGAGCAACTAGTGCATCCAGGCCCGCTGCCCCCTGCGCCGGAGCTTGTTGTTTGGCCTTGGGCAACTCACTTCATCTTTGTATGTCTCGCTGCTCATATAAAACGTAGAGAACACCTTACATGCACAATCTGCCCTTCTCTCCCCCACGGCCCGGCTGATTGCTATGAGGGCAAGTGAATGTCTGGTGCTTTGAGATCATACAATCAGCACCATTAGGGTTACCATATTTTATGCCTCCTAATGGAGGACACTCCGGGGCCCCGGCCCCGCCCCCAGCCCCGCCCACGACCACGCCCCAACTCCGCCCCCTCCCAAAGTCTCCGCCCCCTCCCCTGCTTGAAGCCTGAAGCAGGTTGACTGTGAAGAAATACTTTTTTTGTGTGTTAGTTTTAAATCTGCTGCCTATTAATTTCATTGGTTGACCCCCTAGTTGTTTGCTATGCATCCGAAGAAGTGAGGTTTTTACTCACGAAAGCTTATGCCCAAATAAATCTGTTAGTCTTTAAGGTGCCACCAGACTCCTTGTTGTTTTTGAAGCAGGTAAGGGGGAGTGTGGGGGGGAGGAGGCGCGGCCCAGGCTGGCCCCCGGCGGCTCCAGCCTGGGTCGGCTCGGGCCCTGGCCGACCACCCCCGGCGCACCCTCCGGCTCCCAGCCCCGCGGGCCCGGCCCGGCTCCCCGACCCCGGCCCAGCTCCCAGCCCCGCGGGCCGGCTCCCGACCCCGGCCCGGCTCCCAGCCCCGCGGGCCGGCTCCCAGCTCCCCGACCCCGGCCCGGCTCCCAGCCCCGCGGGCCGGCTCCCAGCCCGGCTCCCGGCCCGGCCCGGCACTGCGACCCTGACCCCCGGCCTGGCTCCCAGCCCCGCGGGCTGGCTCCCGGCTCCCCGACCCCGGCCCGGCTCCCAGCCCCGCGGGCCCGGCTCCCAGCCCGGCTCCCGGCCCGGCCCGGCACTGCGACCCTGGCCCCCGGCCCGGCTCCCGGCCCGGCACCATGCCCCCGGCCCCGCACAAAGAGGCCCCGGCCGAGCCTCCCGATTTTCCCGGACATGCCCGGCTTTTGGGGATTTCCCCCCGGACGGGGATTTGAGCCCCCAAAAGCCGGACATGTCCGGGAAAATCCAGAGGTATGGTAACCCTAAGCACCATTTCAGATTTTGGGGGGGATGGGGGCGGGGGCAACTTTAACCATGATTCCTGGGGCTACTTAGGCACTTGAAAACTCTAGTTTTTTGGCAGTTAACTTAGCAATGAGCTGACAGGAGCTCTGTTTCCAGGGCCGGCTCCAGGCACCAGCTTCTCAAGCAGGTGCTTGGGGCGGCCGCTCGGGAGAGGGACGGCAGATCCAGGTATTCGGCGGCAATTCGGTGGACGGTCCCTCACTCCGGCTCGGAGTGAAGGACCTCCCGCCGAATTGCCACCGCAGATCGCGATCGCGGCCACGGCTTTTTTTTTTTTGGTTTTGGCTGCTTGGGGCATCTGCATCTAATTCCTTTATAAAAGAAAGAAAATTAAATAAATATTAGACCTACTCAGTTTTGGCCTTCACAACATCCCCTTGCAAAGAGGTCCACAGGTTGACTGTGAAGAAATACTTTTTTTGTGTGTTAGTTTTAAATCTGCTGCCTATTAATTTCATTGGTTGACCCCCTAGTTGTTGTGTTATGTGAAGGAGTAAATAACATTTCTTTATTCAATTTTTCCACACCATTCATGATTTTATAGACCTCTATTATATCCCCCCTTAGTTGTCTCTTTTCCAAGCTGAAAAGTCCTAGTCTTTTTAATCTCTCCTCATACGGAAGGTGTTCTATTCCCCAGATCCTTTCTGTTGCCCTTCTCTGTAGCTTTTCCAAATCCAATATATCTTTTTTGAGATGGGGTGACCAAATCTGCATGCCCTATTCAATATGTTGGCATGCTGTAGACTTATATGGAGGCAATATGATTTTCCCCCCATTAACTATTCCTTTCCTAATGAGTCCCAATACTCTGTTAGCTTTTTTAAATGTCACTGCACATTGAGCAGATGTTTTCAGATAACTATCTACAATGACACCAAGATCTCTTTATTGATAGGTTCAGCTGATTTAGACCGTATCATTTTGTATGTAGAGTTGGGATTATATTTTCCCAAATGCATTACTTTGGATTTATCGCTCTCCATTCTCACCTTTTATTCTTACCCTTTGTTTCCTATCTTTTAACTGAAGTGCCTGGCAGTGCTTTCAGGATCATCTAAGGATCCTTAATTTATTTTAATTTAATTTATTTATTTAATTTATTTTAATGATAAGCCTTTTATCTTAATTACCCTGCCTTGTGGTTTCTGTTTATAAGCAAACTCCCGTCCCCAAAGGCTGCGCTGCTCCCAGCTGCCAAACTCATCACATATCACACTCAAGCTGTTGTAGTTCAGAGCTCCAGCTGGAGCTAGGGTGAGTAGATCTTCCCTATGAAACTCAGGGCCGGGGCTAGAGCCCTGCCCCCCCCAAATGGCGCCCCTGCATACAATGAAAAGTGCTAGGGAAATGTAACTTTCCATATGCCCATACTATCTAAGTTCTCAACCAACATAAAGCTGGTTTCAGATTCTCTACCTTGTCAGGATGACAGGGCTCAGGCCTCTACGTGCATCTCCTGAAGTTGCAGGTAGCTGCTGCTCCCTTGAATCATCTGCAAACATTACAGCTTCACAGTCAGTCACTTTATTATATAAATTATCAGCTCCTCAGCACTGTTTCATTAGAAAGAGTGAAGATGATAAGAAACAAGGTGTGCATTATGATCCGGAGGACCCCTTATAACATACATGACTGAGGGTATGTCTACTCTGCAAGCACATGGTGTGATTGCAGCTTATGTAGGTGTACTAGAGCTAGCTTTAATTAGTTAGCTCAGGTACTGGAGCAGTGACGATGCAGCCGTGCACATTTCTGTGTGAGCTAGCTGCACAAATAATTACCAGGAGCACTTGTACAGCTCATGGTGAAGTGTGCACTGGCTCAGCTTCACTACTCCTGTATAGAGCCGGACGGGAAGCGAGAGAGGGGGAAGAATGGTTAAGGGCAAACCAAATCTGAAATTGTTGGTGAATCAAAAACGTCCCTTTCAGGTCTGTTCCAACAGGCATTTGAATGTAGGTCTCCCATATCCCAGGTACCTTAACCACTGAGCTAAAGGTGATAAAAGCGGGATGGAGTAGGAAGGACAGCAGCATTACAGCTACCACGTCCAGCCATTTGGTAAATAGCCAGAATTAATCATGTCAAATTTGTGACTAGTTTTTATTCGACTGTAACCATGTTTTTCTTTGATTAACCTACTAATCTGAAGAAATCCACCCACCTCTACTCCAGGACTTGACCTAGATAGATTAAAGCTAGCTTGTGTATGTCTACATGAGTGTAGTGCAGACAGACCCCACGTCAAATAAAAATGTTAAAAAATTCTTATGAAATCATGTAAGCATGATCTCCTTTGTAAAGTGCTTTGATATCTGTGCTACCATGGCATCGCTACTATTGGTACCCAATCAACTAAATTAAAGCCAACTAGGTATGCCTACGTGTGTTGCAATCGTACTTCCTGATTGCAGAGTAGACATATCCAAAAATAAAGGGAGCACAACATTGACTTAAAGCCATCTTTCCCACTTAAGTGCAGAAATAGAGCACCTGAAAATCAGGGCCCTAATTTATTTCAGGAATCAGAGGCGTAGCCATGTTAGTCTTGATCTGTAAAAAGCAACAAAGAGTCCTGTGGCACCTTATAAACTGCATGTGTCTGTCGAAGTGAGTATTCACCCATGAAAGCTTATGCTCCAATACGTCTGTTAATTTATTGCAGGTGATCCAGTAGAGAATAAGAACCTGATGGGGGACCTATACCAAAGGTTGATCCATAAAGTAGCCATAGGTCCTAAAAATGCTGTCTTGGAAGGAAAACAGCAAGAAGCCAATGAGCTACAGAGCTGGGAATTGAAAGGATGGTAACCAGTGATTTTAAGGTGACCTGCCCAGGCAAAAGTTATTTGGATTATGTTCTTTTTGTTTCTTTGTGATGTATTTTTAAAAAGCCTAAGCTTTTTTGGTTTTGTTTTAATAACTTTTCCTGTATGTTTTGAACTTCAGGTTCAATCTAGGTTGGGTGATTGTAGGGTTCATTGATGAAAAACATAAAAGATAAGCTATTGAAGGGATTTCTGTTTAAAAATCTTTGGTTTCAGTGTAAAAAAAAAGGGCAAAGCCCAATTAAAACATCTTTTGCAGGTCACTGTTGAGGGTGGACATTGCCAAAAGAGAGCACAGGGTGTTCCTCTCCATTAATTTCCTGGGACAACTCTGCCCCTAGTCCCACTTCCTGGCCAGGATGAAAATAATGTTGGGAAGGCATTCATGAGCTGTCTCACTTGGGTCTTTTCCTCTGGGTCAGAGGTGGATGCTTGGGGTCCCAGCTCTGGCCCAGGGGGATATGAAGTGATAAACAAGCCCACCTGCTCCTTCCAGGGTTTCCGATCTTCTTCTTCTTGGGTTGTCTGATTTCAGATTTAACTGGTCCTACCTGACAGATTACTTTGTACGGTCCTTGGCATTTACAGTCCTTGGATTTGGCACTTGGGAGAAGCAGAAGTATCCAATCTCTAAGTTTAAATGTGCTTTCCTGTGGAGGGGACTGCAGGATCCCCCAGCATCCTTTGTCCAGTCTTGGCTGGCCTTCGAGAGGGGACCAGGCTGAAGCACTCCAGTTTGCTGGCCCCCCAGGAGGCTGCTGTTTCTGGAACTGGGGGTGATACACTGTACTTCAAAGTAGCACCCTGTAACCTCATATTCATCATTTGTATATGGTTGTGATATTTCATACAAAGCATGCCATGTAAGATACCATATGAAAGGTCATAATCTGCTGAAACTCATTGTTCTGTCAAAATATGTATATCGTTACTGTGTATGAATTTTTGAGATTTTTCAATATGGTTGTTATTGAAATATGTTGTGAGTTTGGGAGACCCCCACTGCTAGCTCTCCAGTGACAACAAAGTGACACCCAAACAGGCATTAAGCAACCATCACAAGCCATTGACCAGCAGGGGAATTGTAAATAAGAGATTTACAATTCTGGAAGAAACAGTTGCATGAGCACCACACAATGGGGATTGCTGAACTCTGGGACTCAGCAAGGCCAACAGGACACGTCTGGGCCAGTAACTTCTCTGGGACATGAACTGAGAGTATAAAATAAGGGACAGTGGCATCATGAGACCCCATGAAGGCAACAAGATCACTGGGAAGACAAAGACTTTGAACTGAGGAGATTGGTCTCAGACTCAGAAGGAACTTCAGCGTGTGTATTAAGAACTATAACCTACCTGCAACATCCAGTGGGAGTGAAAAAACTGTTTGATTCAACTCTTGCTTAGTCTGAAAGTTTAGGGCTTAGAACATGTGTTTACGTAAGAAAATAAAATATAACTCTCTATGACCTTTCTGCCTATCATTTATAATCACTTAAAAACTTTCTATAGTTAATAAACTTGTTTTAATAGTTTATCCTTAACAGAGAGTTTGTCTAAAGTGTTTGGGGATCTGTTCAGATTACACAGGCTGGTGTATGTTCACTATCCTTTGAGAAAGTGGCGAACTAATTAATGAGCTTGCATTGTTCAAGAGAAGGTCTTGAGCAGTGTAAGATGGTACATTCTGGGGTGCAAGGCTGGGGAGATTTGCTTGTGTCTCCCTTTGTATAGGTTTCAGAGTAACAGCCGTGTTAGTCTGTATCCGCAAAAAGAAGAACAGGAGTACTTGTGGCACCTTAGAGACTAACAAATTTATTAGAGCATAAGCTTTCGTGGACTACAGCCCACTTCTTCGGATGCATATAGAATGGAACATATATTGAGGAGATATATATACACACATACAGAGAGCATAAACAGGTGGGAGTTGTCTTACCAACTCTGAGAGGCCAATTAATTAAGAGAAAAAAAACTTTTGAAGTGATAATCAAGCTAGCCCAGTACAGACAGTTTGATAATAAGTGTGAGAATACTTACAAGGGGAGATAGAGTCAATGTTTGTAATGGCTCAGCCATTCCCAGTCCTTATTCAAACCGGAGTTGATTGTGTCTAGTTTGCATATCAATTCTAGCTC